>NC_090728.1:187975192-188040192 GCF_036898095.1 Palaemon carinicauda | reverse complement strand
ATCTTTTATACTTTGAACACTCATATAAGCAGTTTACAGAGTAGATTTTGATGACAAAGAAGCATGAAAAATGTTGATGGACCCAAAAATCAAAATTCCATACTATTATCAAGTCTTGGTAGAAAATTATACTTGACAGAAAAATTATGTTTTTATTTTAAAATAAATTTTTAAATATACTTACCTGGTAGTTACATATATATATATAGCTTAATCCCGCTATATATATGTAACTACCAGGGAAGTTACATATTTAAAATTATTGGTTCTCTTCCATAAATGGTGGTAGTTTCCGTAACAATCACTGCCACTACAGAAAGTACATAATGTACAACAGAGATGAAGGATTGCAAACATCTACCACAATAGTCTGCCTAAAATATTACGATGAATTGCTTCCATTAACATTTGAAACAGCAATAACTGGCAGCTAATAGAAGTGGTAATTTATTACACTGTTCTTAGGTATATGGAAAATTCTATCATATCCATGTGGAACTTACCAACAAATTTTTCTCAAATTAATTAAATAAAAAGAATTTAAATATAAATATAAAATTTCCTTACACCAAAGTTTGCTCAAGGTTTTTAGTTATATACACTACATAGTTATGCATGTTCTTCAAACTTCCTCTTTCAAAATAATGATTACCTGGGTTTGTTCATTCACCTGCTGATATCAAGAAAAAATTGTGGTTTATTAATGTTTCATGCCAAAAGGAACACTGCATTGGCTGGGGGAGGTCATTTAGAACCAACTCTTGAAATCTGTAACCTTCCTGTCACTGAGCTTAACAACTGATTTGTCTTCTCAGCATTTTTAGTTTGGGGGAGGTTGAAGTTGAGGAATACAATGCCTAACCATTTGTATTTGAAGTTCTATTTGTTTTATTGCTATGAAGAACTCAAGCTTTGAAGAGATGATTTTACAATTATCGTTTTGTCTAGGAGTTTACTTTCTTGGAGGGGAAAACATGCAAAATTGTTCATTGATAATGCTGTTTAATGACCAACATATAACATTACTAGTCAAAAGTTTGTAGAGAAGATAATTTTTTTCCCATCGTTATCCCTACAATAGGGGGTCGGCTGCCTGATACTCTTTGTAAAGAAGAAAAGAATGCTTTGCAGTATGCTAGTAATGCATTAAAGGTACAGTATTCTGAAAAACAGATGTTGAGGTGCTAAAAACTCACTGTACCGTATTCATGTTACGCTTTTCCCTGTTTTACAGATTCTGATAGGGTCTACACATTCACATAATCCAACAGCATTATAAAATATCTTTCAAAATTTAGTTATCAATATTTTCCATCTTTCATTTAATGTTTCTATTGATACATCAAGTGCCATGATGTAATGGTGAAGATGGTTGTCAGACATCGTGCATCGTAACTTTTCTGCAATCATAAATTAAACAAAAAATAACCAAATTAATTGTATTACAATTACTTAAGAGATTATGTGGATAGGCTACATACAGTATATGCCAGTAACTCATAAATTAAGTACTCGATGGATTAAACAGGGCTTCAACCAACTGAACTTGAAGCAAAATCTTATTTCAAGTAAATGTCTTTAGATTTACTTATATTGTACAGTACACCCTCGCTTAATACAACAGTGGCGGAGTAAGTGTAAGATTACACAAAATTTCAGATAGAAATCTACCGGGAACTCATGATAAAAAGAATACTGGATAAAATCAAATTTTGAAAATAAAATACGGAGGGTTGTATGGTATGCAAGACTGCATGGTATGTGAGCATAAATGGCAACACAAAACATATCCTTGACAATTAACAGTTACTCTGGTCTAATTCTAAAATACTGTACAACAAACAACCGTTTACAACCAAAGCACAATACTACACAGTATTCTAGAAGTTTTATTCCAGCTGTTACCAAGTAGTGGAATGATCTTCCTAATTCGGTAGTTGAATCTGTAGAACTTCAAAATTTCAAAGTTGCAGCAAATGTTTTTATATAAACCAGGCTGGCATGAGTCTTTTTATAGTTTATATATAACATATCTGTTTTTGACGTTAATAGTTTATATATGACATATCTGTTTTGACGCTACTGTTTTTCATCACATCATACATATACCAAAGGCACTTCCCCCAATTTTGGGGGGTAGCCGACATCAACAAGAAACAAAACAAAAAAGGGGACCTCTACTCTCTATGTTCCTCCAGCCTAACCAGGGACTCAGCCGAGTTCAGCTGGTACTGCTAGGGTGCCACAGCCCAACCTCCCACATTTCCACCACAGATGAAGCTTCATACTGCTGAGTCCCCTACTGCTGCTACCTCCGCGGTCATCTAAGGCACCGGAGGAAGCAGCAGGGCCTACCGGAACTGCGTCACAATCGCTCGCCATTCATTCATACTTCTAGCACGCTCTCTTGCCTCTCTCACATCTATCCTCCTATCACCCAGAGCTTTCTTCACACCATCCATCCACCCAAACCTTGGCCTTCCTCTTGTACTTCTCCCATCAACTCTTGCATTCATCACCTTCTTTAGCAGACAGCCATTTTCCATTCTCTCAACATGGCCAAACCACCTCAACACATTCATATCCACTCTAGCCGCTAACTCATTTCTTACACCCGTTCTCACCCTCACCACCTCGTTCCTGACCCTATCTAATCGAGATACACCAGCCATACTCCTCAGACACTTCATCTCAAACACATTCAATTTCTGTCTCTCCATCACTTTCATTCCCCACAACTCCGATCCATACATCACAGTTGGTACAATCACTTTCTCATATAGAACTCTCTTTACATTCATGCCCAACCCTCTATTTTTTACTACTCCCTTAACTGCCCCCAACACTTTGCAACCTTCATTGACACTCTGACGTACATCTGCTTCCACTCCACCATTTGCTGCAACAACAGACCCCAAGTACTTAAACTGATCCACCTCCTCAAGTAACTCTCCATTCAACATGACATTCAACCTTGCACCACCTTCCCTTCTCGTACATCTCATAACCTTACTCTTACCCACATTAACTCTCAACTTCCTTCTCTCACACACCCTTCCAAATTCTGTCACTAGTCGGTCAAGCTTCTCTTCTGTGTCTGCTACCAGTACAGTATCATCCGCAAACAACAACTGATTTACCTCCCATTCATGATCATTCTCGTCTACCAGTTTTAATCCTCGTCCAAGCACTCGAGCATTCACCTCTCTCACCACTCCATCAACATACAAGTTAAACAACCACGGCGACATCACACATCCCTGTCTCAGCCCCACTCTCACCGGAAACCAATCGCTCACTTCATTTCCTATTTTAACACATGCTTTACTACCTTTGTAGAAACTTTTCACTGCTTGCAACAACCTTCCACCAACTCCATATAACCTCATCACATTCCACATTGCTTCCCTATCAACTCTATCATATGCTTTCTCCAGATCCATAAACGCAACATACTGTTTTTAGAATGATTTATTGTTAATTTGTTCTCATCATTTATTTATTTCCTTATTTCCTTTCCTCACTGGGCTATTTTTCCCTACTAGAGCCCTTGGGATTATAGCATCTTGCTTTTCCAACTAGGGTTGTAGCTTGGCTAGTAATAATAATATCAATAATAATATTACAGTGACTTTCAATGTGAACTCTACAGTAAAAGATTGTCAATTTGTCAGATCCTGTAATGACTTTTTGGGACACAAGTTACTGCACAGTACAGGTATAGCAAAATATTTCATATTAAGGATTAGAACTTATAACCATTGGTTCATAAAACAAAAAGTCACTCTTTTAAGATGATTGCTCTATACTTCCATACCATGTTAAATTTCATATCAAATTATTATTATTATTCTTTTTTGATTAACCCTTTTACCCCCAGGCTATTTGGAACTTTCCAACCCTTCACCCCAGATGTTTTTTTTTTCAAGCACACTTTGCAATATAATTTATTTAAATTGCTCTAACAGACTTAATTTTCGTCATAGAGAGGTCAGGTTGGTCTCATTCTCTTGGAAAATGCCTGAAGTTTCTGAAAAAATTATCAAAAACATGCAAAAAAAAAATATAAATAGCAGTTTTTTGCAAGGACGTACCGGTACGTCCATGGGGGTAAAGGGATGGGTTTTGTGAAACGTACCAGTACGTCCTTTGGGGGTAAAAGGGTTAACAATATCTTTGAGAAACCACACAAAACAATACTAACAGAATCCCTATTCAAAACAACGGAACAAACAAGACAAGGAAGTGAAGTGTAATGCTACACGGACAGTGAAGGTTCCACAAGATAGCAAAAACAATTTCAATAAGTATTCGATATACGTAAGGTTACTTAATGCGAGAGAAAATCTCAGGATCAAGAAAATAAAGTACTATACTGTACATACTTCTATGATCATCACTAATGTTGTTGAAGTTGGAAACTGCCTCCATATTAGCACACCAAATTTGAGGAATTATTTGATGCCTAAAATTTCTACTCAGTTCTTCCTCCAGTACCACAAGATAATACAGCATAATGGATATTTGGACACACACAAACTACACTTTACGTGAATAAATTATAATGTGACCATTTCAAAGTTACAGGCTAACATCAAAGAAGTAAGAGATAATCAAATATTTATTAAATTAGGAAATAAAAAGAACATATGAACAAAAACAGGGCCGTGATATATGTTCACTGGCGAACAAACTATATACTTAAGCATCTACAAGACATTTTACAAAGTAAGGAAAATGTTTTCCTTCCAATTACAATTTTTACAGAACATATTGTAACTTGTACAATTATATAAAAAGATAAGACCTTTTTCTCTTTATACAGATTTGTCAAAAAAACAAACCAAAAAAGTCAATTACCTTCACCTAGACTTTGGTAGTTACTATAAATTGTTCTTCAAATATACAGCAATTCTCCTTTTTAAGATCATAATCTAACCG
The DNA here is from genome assembly GCF_036898095.1 of Palaemon carinicauda. Classification (NCBI taxonomy): domain Eukaryota; kingdom Metazoa; phylum Arthropoda; class Malacostraca; order Decapoda; family Palaemonidae; genus Palaemon; species Palaemon carinicauda. Next base: position 188,035,251 of record NC_090728.1, on the reverse strand, counting down.
TCTATGCAGCCGCACTGCCAAGTAACTTCTCTCGCTTTTTCTTGCCACTCTGTAAAAGTTGACGCTCCAACTCGGTGAGCGAACTGTTGACTTTGGTTACGACTCCTGTTCCGACAGTAATTGCACCATCTCGCAACGTAAATCGCTGACCTTTCTCCAACACCATGGGCTTAAAAAGATGTAAGTTAAGCCTAAAAAAGAAGAAATAACCGAATCAATTTCCACTGTGATAGTCCAAAAAAAAATTGTGTAACATCGTTTACGTAGTTCTAAATATTTCCAGATACCGATGAAAACATAAGAACAACATTTGAGAATTAGAAGAAATACACCAGGTGACGAATAAACTAAAAAACTAAATGAACACAGAACCTTTTTTTTAAATTACATCAAAATTATACCAGAACCTCCCCATTTTCTTTTACAAATAACAAAGCACATACTAAACTTTGCCAAACTTTGTAGTAACTGACAGTAACCTACACTAATACAAATTACAACTGATACTATCATTATTATTATTATTACTAGCTAAGCTACAACAATAGTTGGAAAAGCAGGATGATATAAGCCCAGGGGTCCCAAAAGGGAAAATAGCCCAGTGAGGAAAGGAAACAAGGAAAAATATAAAATATTTCATGAACAGTAACAACATTGAAATAAATATTTCCTATATAAACTATTAAAACTTTAACAAAACAGGACAAAGAGAAATTTCATAGAATAGTGTGCCCGGGTGTACCCTCAAGCAAGGTTACCGTATATACTCGTGTAACGTTCGACTTCGTGTAATGTTCGACCCCCCTATTTTGCCTTCAAAATCATGAATTCACCATATACCTCATGTAATGTTCGAGTCTTGATTTTGGCAGTAGGCTAGAGGTCTTTTATCTCCAGCATACCATAATTACCAACAAAGTCAGGGTTATGCCTAAGTGCGACAAACAAATGTATAAAACAAATCGGAACAACACCTAAATACTAACATCTGTTTACAATAACAATTGAGTATTCAGCGTACATTTTCTAGCGAACACATTAGTTGCAAACAGACGATTATCATCACCGCCTAATAGCTTTCAAAAACAAGCAAACACTACAAGTAGCAAACAAAATTAGTTCATCGTTTTGAGTAAAAAATTACCATTACCGGTAGTTACAGGTAATTACGGTGATTATAATTACCCGTTATGCTAATCATTTTTTTTCCTCACAATATATATGAATAAGAATTTACTCCTGTGGCCGCAGGGGCATAAAACAATTAGAATAGCGCCAACGTTATCCCTGCGTGTCGTAAGAGGCGACTAAAAGGGACGGGACGAGGGGGCTGGGAACCCCCTCTCCTGTAAAAGTATCCTGTGAGACAGCAACAGAGAAATGGAGCTGGGGGGAGAGTGACTGCTCCCCGCACTCTAGTTTTGGGGTGTTTGAATGTGCGTGGATGTAGTACGATAGAGAGTAAAAGATGTGAGATTGGAAGTATGTTTAGAAGTAGAAGGATGGATGTATTGGCCTTGTGTGAGACAAAGATGAAAGGAAAGGGTGAAGTGATGTTTGGTGAAATGTCTGGTAGAGTGTCTGGGATTGAAAGGGGAAGAGCGAGAGAGGGTGTGGCTTTATTGCTGAGTGAATGGATGACAGGTAAAGTAGTGGAATGGAAGGAGATATCATCTAGGTTAATGTGGGTAAGGGTTAGGTTGGGTAGGGAATGTTGGGCGTTTGTCAGTGCGTATGGGCCGGGTAGTGAGAAAAGTGAAGAAGAGCGGAATGAGTTTTGGAATGAATTAACTAGGTGTGTAGAAGGACTGGGTAGAAGGAATTATGTAGTTGTTATGGGTGACTTAAATGCTAGAGTGGGTGCTGGAGAGGTAGAAGGTGTCATTGGAAAGTATGGCGTACCAGGTGAAAATGAGAGTGGTGAGAGACTGGTAGATATGTGTGTTGAACAAGAGATGGTAATAAGTGCTAGCTTTTTTAAGAAGAAAGATAAAAATAAGTATACATGGGTAAGAGTGGCAAATGGAAGAGTAGTAGAAAGGGCATTAATGGACTATGTGTTGATAACAAAAAGAATGTTTGGAAGATTGAAAGACGTGCATGTGTTTAGGGGTATGGCTAACGGTATGTCTGATAATTTTTTGGTGGAAGGAAAATTGGTTGTAGCAAAAGAGTGGGGGAATAGAGTAGGTGGATGTAAAAGGGAGCTAGTGAGGGTTGAAGAGCTAATAAAACCTGGGGTAAAAAGTAAATATCAGGAAAGGTTGAAAATGGCATATGACGAAGTGAGAGTAAGAGAAACTGGTAATTTAGAGGAGGAGTGGAAGTTAGCAAAAGAAAATTTTGTTGGGATTGCAAGTGATGTATGTGGCAAGAAGGTTGTTGGAGGCAGCATGAGGAAGGGCAGTGAATGGTGGAATGAAGGAGTGAAGGTAAAAGTGGAAGAGAAAAAGAGGGCTTTTGAAGAATGGCTGCAGAGTAATAGTATAGAGAAGTATGAAAAATATAGAGAGAAAAAGGTGGAAGTAAAGCGCAAGGTACGTGAGGCAAAGAGGGCAGCTGACCTGAGGTGGGGTCAGGGACTGGGTCAGTCATATGAAGAGAATAAGAAGAAGTTTTGGAAAGAAGTGAAGAGAGTAAGAAAGGCCGGCACAAGAATTGAAGAGACAGTGAAAGATGGAAATGGAAGGTTGTTAAAAGGAGAGGAGGCAAGGAAAAGGTGGGCGGAATATTTTGAAAGTTTGCTGAATGTTGAGGATGATAGGGAGGCAGAGATAATTGCTGTTCCAGGTGTTGAGGTGCCAGTGATGGGAGATGAGAATGAGAGAGAGATTACAATAGAGAAAGTGAGGAGAGCACTAGATGAAACGAGAGTAGGAAAAGCATCTGGTATGGATGGCGTGAAAGCTGAGATGTTGAAGGAAGGGGGTGTGACTGTAATTGAATGGTTGGTGAGATTGTTTAATGTGTGTTTTGTGTTGTCAATGGTACCAGTAGATTGGGTCTGTGCATGTATTGTACCACTATATAAGGGTAAGGGAGATGTGCATGAGTGTTGTAATTCAAGAGGTATTAGTTTGTTGAGTGTAGTTGGAAAAGTGTATGGTAGAGTACTGATTAATAGGATTAAGGATAAAACAGAGAATGCAATCTGGGAAGTACAGGGGGGTTTTAGAAGAGGTAGGGGTTGTATGAATCAGATTTTTACAGTTAGGCAGATATGCGAGAAATATTTAGCAAAAGGTAAGGAGGTGTATGTTGCGTTTATGGATCTGGAGAAAGCATATGATAGAGTTGATAGGGAAGCAATGTGGAATGTGATGAGGTTATATGGAGTTGGTGGAAGGTTGTTGCAAGCAGTGAAAAGTTTCTACAAAGGTAGTAAAGCATGTGTTAGAATAGGAAATGAAGTGAGCGATTGGTTTCCAGTGAGAGTGGGGCTGAGACAGGGATGTGTGATGTCGCCGTGGTTGTTTAACTTGTATGTTGATGGAGTGGTGAGAGAGGTGAATGCTCGAGTGCTTGGACGAGGATTAAAACTGGTAGACGAGAATGATCATGAATGGGAGGTAAATCAGTTGTTGTTTGCGGATGATACTGTACTGGTAGCAGACACAGAAGAGAAGCTTGACCGACTAGTAACAGAATTTGGAAGGGTGTGTGAGAGAAGGAAGTTGAGAGTTAATGTGGGTAAGAGTAAGGTTATGAGATGTACGAGAAGGGAAGGTGGTGCAAGGTTGAATGTCATGTTGAATGGAGAGTTACTTGAGGAGGTGGATCAGTTTAAGTACTTGGGGTCTGTTGTTGCAGCAAATGGTGGAGTGGAAGCAGATGTACGTCAGAGAGTGAATGAAGGTTGCAAAGTGTTGGGGGCAGTTAAGGGAGTAGTAAAAAATAGAGGGTTGGGCATGAATGTAAAGAGAGTTCTGTATGAGAAAGTGATTGTACCAACTGTGATGTATGGATCAGAGTTGTGGGGAATGAAAGTGATGGAGAGACAGAAATTGAATGTGTTTGAGATGAAGTGTCTGAGGAGTATGGCTGGTGTATCTCGAGTAGATAGGGTCAGGAACGAGGTGGTGAGGGTGAGAACGGGTGTAAGAAATGAGTTAGCGGCTAGAGTGGATATGAATGTGTTGAGGTGGTTTGGCCATGTTGAGAGAATGGAGAATGGCTGTCTGCTAAAGAAGGTGATGAATGCAAGAGTTGATGGGAGAAGTACAAGAGGAAGGCCAAGGCTTGGGTGGATGGATGGTGTGAAGAAAGCTCTGGGTGATAGGAGGATAGATGTGAGAGAGGCAAGAGAGCGTGCTAGAAATAGGAATGAATGGCGAGCGATTGTGACGCAGTTCCGGTAGGCCCTGCTGCTTCCTCCGGTGCCTTAGATGACCGCGGAGGTAGCAGCAGTAGGGGACTCAGCAGTATGAAGCTTCATCTGTGGTGGAAATGTGGGAGGTTGGGCTGTGGCACCCTAGCAGTACCAGCTGAACTCGGCTGAGTCCCTGGTTAGGCTGGAGGAACATAGAGAGTAGAGGTCCCCTTTTTTTTTTGTTTTGTTCTTGTTGATGTCGGCTACCCCCCAAAATTGGGGGAAGTGCCTTTGGTATATGGATGGAAAAATTTACTCATAACCCATCAAGATGTCTACCAAGAAATATAAAAAATTTACAGCAAAATTCAAGCTTCAAGTTATTGCAGCCGCTGTCCGCTAAAACAAATAACGTTCAAGCCGTAAAAATGTTTGGAGTTACCGAAACTAGCGTTCAAACATGGAGGAAAAAAAATGTGGATTTAATTAAGAAAATTTTTTGCGGTTTATTATTAATGTCAATTAATATACCATACCAAGTAAAATAAAATGAGCCTAATTTTTTCATTAACCATATCACGTTATAACATACGCAACCCGACTGTTTGCTAGCTTCATACCTGCTGCGTTATGGTAAAGTCATTACTCGTAGCGGAAAAAAACTATTTATGATGGTTTAGGAAATAAAATCCATGCTAATAATATGCCTGGTGTTAAATGAACATGGTTAGTACTGTATATATAGGCCTAGCCTATGTTTACCTACCGGTAGGTAACCTTATACACGTGCGAGTATAGCCTACGATTACTTACCGGTAGGTAGCATAGCCTAGGGTAATGTTCGCGTAGGCCTAGCTTACGTTTACCTACCGGTAGGCCAGAAATTTTTAGTGTTTCAAATATATATCTCGTGTAATGTTCGACCCTTACTTTTTTAACTGAAAAACAGGCCTTTCAAAAATCGAACATTACACAAGTATATACGGTATATTGTTTGATAAGCAGAAAAATTCTTCAAAAACTCGTCTCAACAAAAACATCCAAACTAAAAGCAGGTTCAAATGGTCACTTATAAAAACCAAGACCAGACAATTTAATCTTCAAATAGATATTCATTAAAAGATTATGGATACAAAATATAAAAACTGTACTAAAAATCACAATTTTTTTTAAGAAATTTTTATTTTTTCTACCTAATCAAACCTGTGTTCTTTATTTTGTGAATATATGTTTCAGCATGAAAGCTGGACAGTCGTTGAATTGTTTAACATGCGATTAAGCAACAAGTGGGAGAGAAGGCGTGGCGCCCCGCCTCTTTACCTGTCAAGTCTCTTCACATATGGCCTCATGGTTCAGGACTACGTTGGGTGGTTGAGGAGGGAAATATAATCTAAAGAACTCGGGTTTGTAAAGCTAGGAAAAACGCAAATTACTTTAAAAATTTCAGATCTGTTCCTACGTAGATAAAAACCATCGTCCTTTGGTTAAGGAGGCTCACGGCTTGGTGGGTCAGAATTCCCTCTAGCGCCATATCGGTAGGTTCTTTTTCTTCTCTGGAAATGTAAATCTATCTTGTTCCGTACGAGAGCAAATGAGACGACTCCAGCAACACCCCATTCATCTATCACTGGGATTAATATGCTGATAGGGACTGGCCTGTCCTAAAAGAGCGGTAAGTGGTCAATGGAGGGATCTCTTTCCCCCAAAAGGATTGCAGTCCAGATTATTATAATTGGCATATGATGACCCAAGGGTTGGTATATATTCTACCATCCTCCTCCTCATCTGCGGAAGATGGAGGAAAACTTCTCTAGGCTCTAAAGAATGGAGCTCAGAAGTGTGGTTTACCAGCATCAAGTCAGTTCCATGCGAATAACAGTTCAACAGCTTTGTCCCTAAGATAGGGACCGAAAGACTGGAGAAGAGTCAGTTATTTTGCCTCTACTACAGATTTACATAGACAAGATGCTTAACGTCCAGTACAGGATTTGGCCTAGCTCCTACCTCCTTGTGCTTGCTGACGTAATTGTCCAACCATTCATAATTGTTGCCCTGGGAGGAATTATGGTTTGGTCGCCGGATAATGAATGCGCTCCCTCTGAGGAGAAAGCTACAAAATTCTCTTCTGCTGCAATACAAACCACTATACCAGGGCTTTTGTCACAAAGGGAGCACCAGGAACATTCACTGTCAAGCACGCAGGTACAAACACCCAGTCCAAATCGGGTAACTACAGTTCCTCCTAAGAGAGAAACCATGGTACCATGAAGCAAGACAAGTTACACTGAGGTTATTGTCTTCCTAATCAGAATAGTGGGAACAACAATCTAAGGCTAACAGTCACCCTTTCAAAAAGATACAAAACAAATGAGGTTTATAAGCTTGTATCCTCACAGGTAGAAAATTAACTTAACCACATGCTCTACTTTCAGTTCACTTCTGCTTCTAAGTGAGAAAGCTTTAAAAAAATTAAGAGAATATAAACGAATGTAAGATGAGAATGCCAGTACCAAAAAAAAACATAAGTGGCTATTCTGAGAATAGAGGGTGTGCGGGATACCCCTTGTGCCACCTGTCATCAACAAACTTTTTTGTCAACGTTTCAATGGACATTCAAGCACCATTAAAAATACATCCCATTTTAAGGGAGGAGAGATTCATATTCATGTAGAAACAAATACTGTGAATTCTGAGAACATCAAATGCATTAAGAAAGTTTAAAACATTCTGTAATCTCAAAAGACTGATTGATGTGACTTTGAAACGTAATGAGAAGAATTGAACACTTAGTCAGATGGCAGTAGATATGGGAAGTGGTAAAATGAAGACTAAGATGACCATCAAAAGCACAGAAAAGGTGATATATGAAGGGATAAACTGAACAGATTGCACAGGAAAGATTAATATAGAGAAAACTTATTTCATACCCGATCCTAGAAAGTGAAGTTCCGATGTAAGGAAAACTTTTAGGATGATATGTAATAATTCCTATTTTGTATTACTCCTGCTTTGCTTAAAAATTTCTTATCAGGTATAGTACATTTTGATACATTAAGAAATGGGTGATATATAAAATGCAGAGATAAAAGAGAGAGAGAATAGCACACTCTATAACAATATTAATCAAGATGAGTGTAACTTACTTGGCATCCTCTCCAGGCATAACCATTTCCTTATCAGAGAGAATAATTTGAGCAGTCTGGTCCCAGGTTTTGCTGAAAAGCTGCATTTGGATATACGAAGTGAAGGGTTTAGGGCGACCCCCTTCTTCCTTAGTTAGAATGTAAACTTGCGCATCAACGTTGTCATGAGAATGAACAGTTCCTGGTTTGGCCATGACCTAAAAATCACAATAAAGTCCACTTTTACCTAAAATACAAGGTACCCAATTCATGTTACACTTTTATTGGTGACATTAATTGTATGAGACTACTGTTGGAACTAATTATGAAAATACTTCATATATATGAAAAAGAAGGATCTCTAGTTGTTGCCTTGGAATACAAAGTTTTAGAAATCGTGTGTCACCAAAATCATTTTATTGGTGATAACTCATCTGATCCATTATATATAGATATTACAAAGGAGAGAAGAATGAAAAAAAAAATGATGGCCCTCAATACTTTCAAACTAAAATAAAGGAATTCATTAAATGCAAATTTACTTTAATGAAAAGAAAAAAGATCATGGTTGAGACAGTAAGATTTAAGATAGCAAACAAAAATAATGATCGTCTTACTTCAACATTAGGTGTTGCCAAATACTTGGCTGTTTTTTATGGGAGAAAAAAAAATCAATTCCTTACCATTCCTCTCTTCACATCGTCCCTCTTCAGCCCTCGGACAAGGGCGCCGAGCTGATCCCCTGCCTGTGCTTCTTCTAGAATCTGATGGAACATTTCAATGCCAGTAATGGTACTCTTGAACTTCTTATTATGACCAATAAACTCACACTCCATTCCTTTTTTCACTTTTCCTCGTTCAAGTCTTCCCGTGACCACCGTACCACGTCCTTTAAAGATAAAAGACATAGCCCTTTTCATTATATTCATTGGCGATACTTTTTCTTGTACAGTGTTCATATCTTTGTCAATTAAAATAATCATTTGAGTTACTCCTACTTTTTCTTGTACAGTGTTCATATCTTTGTCAAGTAAAATTATAATTTGTATTACTCCAACTTTTTCATGTACAGTATTCACACCTTTGTCAAGTAAAATAATCATTTAAGTTACCCAATGACTCCAAAAAAATCTAGCTTATTTTTCTAGTTTAACAATAAAAAATAACAAATTTGGAAATAATTTGTATTTTTCCTAACATACAAACCTGGAGCTATTTATAGGGCATTACTTTCGGCAATGCTGAAAACTAGTCAAGACAATTTTAGTGAGGGATAACTACCCCCGTCCGGTAGTTAGCGGAAGGGGGTGGGGTAGACCGGCTACCCCGCTCACTCACACCCGTCGGCTGAGTAACCACTTTTGCTTTCTGGCAGGACTTCTCAGGGGACAGGGTGGCGGGTCAATTTGTATAAACAGCTCCAGGTTTTTATGTTAGGAAAAATACAAATTTCCAAATTTGTTATTTGTTCCGACATAGATAGAAACCTTTCGCTATTTATAGGGTTACTTACTCTTAGGAGGGAAGAACTCCTACCAACTGGCCTGATTGATCTTTGATCTAAGGTAACACACTGATAGCGGCCTGCGGAAGCTTGTGAGAGAGAGACTAGTGGCTTGTCTTTACGTAGGAACTCGAAGATAAGCATGAGTTCTAAGACATACCCAATACCGTCCCTCAAGAGGTATTGGTGTCGTAACCAAGTATATATCAATACACAGGATGCACAAGGGAAATGAATCTTACCTGCAGAGGGGTGAGGTCAGCTATGCTGCAGTCTTGCGGAGCAGTTTCCCCAGGGGGGGAGAAGGTGAAAGGAAGAAGGAAGCCAGAAATTCTTCTCATTCACCCCAGACTAACCCGGGTAACCTCATCCCTCAACCCTCTGCTACTTGTCCACCAAGAAGCTTGAGGCATTAGATCACTTGTTGTGCGGCCACCACAGATCGCGTGCTCAGTCAGAACTCGCGCGGCTAGTAACCTTATCACTAGCTCCTGTTGGGCTGTGCGCACCTGAAGATTCAACATAGTGTTGATCACGTGCGCTAAGCTGTTCGCATGCATAGATTTGCTCATGCGTTTCAACATAGCGCTGATTGTGCGCGCCTAGTTGTTCGCGCTCGTAGGATAGGTTGCATACATAAGGTTAGTTGCGCGCGCGAAGATTATGTGCGACGAGTTCGAAAACTCTGTCACAACAGTAAAACTATTGGCACTTGAAAGAAAACTCCTTGCTACGATAACCCAAAGGTTCAAGGTAGCGCAAGTTGTGAAAGAGCAAGCGTTCAATACGACGAGAGTCCGAAAACTCTCTGTCATACGAGTTAGACTCATGATGACGAAGGTCACGAGAACCCGAAGGTTCAGCGTGTAGTGTTGCGAAACCCCGGAGGGCAGCGCAACGAGAAACCGAAGTTCCTCTGTCATGAGCCCCCCGAAGGGTTAGCGTGACTAAAGGCTCGAGACACCAAAAGCCTAACGTAACCTGTGTTGCGAGACCCCGAAGGGTTAGCGCAACGAGAAACCAAGGTTCCCCTGTCACGAAACACCAAAGTGTCAGGGTGACTAAAGTCACGAGAGCCCAAGGGCTCAGCGTAACTAAAGTTACGAGACCCCGAAGGATCAGCGTAAAGAGGAACCAAAGTTCCTCTGTCACAATACCCCAAAGGATCAGCGTGACTGATGGCACGAGAGCCCGTAGGCTCAACGTTACCATCGTTACGACAGCCCGAAGGTTCAGCGTAACTGAAACCTGAAGGTTCTGAGTCGCGTGAGCCTAAAAGATCAGCACGATGGACCCCCAAAAGGATTCCTACGGCCATGAGAACCCGCAGGATCAACATGAAGAGAGCCCGAAGGCTCACGATCACGCCAGCCCAAAGGGTGATCCCGAAGGATCAACGTGAGGAGAACCAGCAGGTTCTAAAAGAAGTCTCCTCACAGCACGAGGAGGAGAACGTCCAGGGTGGAGAGGAGTTACAAGCCCTTCCACCCTACGAACCTCCGGAGAGGAACATTCAGCAGACTCCGCCTGAGGAGGAGACTGATCCAGGTCTAAGGATAAATCCTTCGCAGGGAAGGAGAGTTCCCCCGAAAGAGAACGTCAATTAAGACAAGGCTCTCACTCCACCCTTGGAGGAGAACCATATGCGTAAGGAGATCACCGATGACCAGAGGCGATCTTCTCTCGCGAACGAGAGATATGTTCCCCAGAAGGGGAAACCTGCCTTGGAGAGAGCCCTGCCACCGCCCATGGTGGATTAGCTAACTCCTCGGCGTTGGAAACAGACTCTAGGTCTGACAGACGGGCAGCAGCGCCTGCACCCACACTAGGAGGATCAACCTCCGCGGAGGAAGGAGATGACCGCCTTCTCTCCGCTCCCCTTTGACGGAGCTCGAAGAGAGCTTCCTTCGAAGGGGGGCCATCGATGGCCAAAAGGACACAAGGTCTGAAAAGGAACAGGAGCTCCCTGGGGAAAGGGAAAGAGCTGACTCACTAGGGGAGCTGACACCTTCGCCTATCCCACAAGTTTGACCTGGAATCACAAGCCTTGCGCTGCTACTCGGCCGCACCCCAGAAGGGCCCAGCAGAGAAGCAGCTTCGGACGAGAAGGAAGCAGAAGCCCACGATTTCTTTGATTTTGAGGAAGACCCTGAAGACGAAGACTTGCGCTTAGCCTTCTTCCTTTTACGGCCGAACCTCTCCCACTGGGAGGCAGGCCACTTCCGGCACTCAGAACAGGTGTTGTACCGAGAACACCGATGTCCCGGGCAAGCCAGGCAAAGGGGTGAGGGTCCATCTCTACGGACGACATGAAGGTACTGCAGCTGCGGCCCTCGCGACCAGGACATGTCCGCATAGCTAGACAATAAATACTCACACATCGTACACAAAAGAAAAAGCAAAAGAAAAAGGAAAAGCAAATAAAGTCAAGGCAGTCTAATGATTCGAGGGGAGAGATATGGCATGTCTGCACTCTACCGAGCCAAAAGCTAAAGTGGTTACTCAGCCGACGGGTCTGAGTGAGCAGGGTAGCCAGTCTACCCCACCCCCATTCCACTAACTAGCCGACGGGGGTAGTTATCCCTTACTAAAATTGTCTTGGCTAGTTTTCAGCGTTGCTGAAAGTAATACCCTATAAATAGTGGAAGGCTTTTATCTGTGTCGGAACAAAAGTACAATTATTCCTCGTCTTGGAAAATATAATGGCGCAAAAATACCAAGAAGGTTTAAGAAGCTCAGCCTAGATAAGACTAATAAAAACTTACCTGGTATGGAATATACACCTTCAATTGCCATACAAAAAGGCTTATCGAGTTCTCGTTCGGGTGTAGGGATGCTTTTGTCCACTATGTCCATCAACTCAGCGACAGAATTTTCACCTAAATAAAAAAATGTACTATAGAGTATAGGCATGTAATAAGATGGAAAATACATTCATTGTTTCACTGAAAACATTATATTGGATGATGAACTGTACATACCAATTTCAGGGTTCTTTCCATCTATAGCACATAGTGCTGACCCTTTCACTAGAGGCACGTTGTCACCGTCATATCCCATTTCACTCATTAATTCACGAATTTCCATCTCCACTAATTCTACCATTTCCTCGTCGGCAGCATCAACCTGCATTGTGAAAATTAATTAGTTCTCCAAACTTGGGTCATTATTAAAGGTCTCTAAATTTGGCTCAACACAAAAAAATTTTCTGTAGCCTACCAGACCTGTAAGTTTAGAAAATTACTCTTAAATACTATAAAATTTACATTATCGAGTTAAATGTAGTGAAACGGGAAGGTAAAAATGTTTATGAAAAGAAACAGCAAACAATAAGAGCATTGCTATTTACCCTGTTGAGGCCCCTGGGCTTATAGCATCCTGCTTTTCCAACTAGGGTTGTAGCTTAGCATTTAATAACAATAATAATAATAATTAACTAATATTCAAATCTTTGTTGTTGTTTTTGCACATTTTTTTTTTTTATAATACGTTAAGAACAACACAGTGATAATGCTAACGGTAAGTCATCCGCTTACGAGTCTTAAAATCTGCATCCCTCTTTCATACATATATTAATTACAAAATGAGCATTAATCTTCCCAAAAGTCACCATTACCAACATTTCATATAAAGTTTCCAAATTAACCCAATTAAATATATAACTAACTTGGAAGGAGGTTATGTTTTCGCTCCTTTGCGTGTTTGTAATGTGTGAATGTTTTGTTTGTGAACAGCTTCCTGGCCACAATTTTAGTAGTAGAGTAATGAAACTTAAACTGATTAACTTTTATGTTAAAAGCTGGAAATGATTAAATTTTGGAAGGTCAAAGTCAACGTTTAAGGTCAAGCAAAATTTTCAATCAGCCATAAGTTTGGACATCATTGTCACAGACTTCAAATTTGGTTCATATCTAAGTGTATGAAAACCCACGCCAATTCATACATGTTAAGGTCAAAGGTCAAACAAAAGGTTAAGGCATAAGGTGCCGCGGTGGTCTGCACTCTAATGACTGCCCCTCTAGTTCAGGCTAAATTCCCATGAGGTCTTTCCCATGGTTTGCTAGACTTTCCTAAAAGTCTTCCATATCTACTATTTTGCTGACCTACTGATCATCACATACAAACCATCCCAATCTTTGATATATCAGTTCACTTTTAATCCTCAGGATACCATACTTCCCCATCATCTTAATTATTAAATAAAATTCCAACATTCCATTAAAACATGAATTGTAAAATTCTTTAATCATAACCTTTTCCAAATATAAATTTTTATTGCCTGTGCCCTTGATTCTGATCCACTGAGCAATACAGGCATAATGCTCCTATCGCAATGCACTAGATTAGATTTGGACCATTAATACTGGGTGGTGGTGGCCTTGCCTGGTGACTGCCAGGCTAGGGTTCGAGTCCCGCTCAAACTCGTTAGTTCCCTTGGTCGCTGCAACCTTACCATCCTTGTGAGGAGCCTTTAGGTCTATCTGCTGAGTCATCAGCTGCCATTGCCTGGCCCTCCTTGGTCCTAGCTTGTGTGGAGAGGGGGCTTGGGCACTGATCATATGTAATATAGTCGGTCTCTAGGGCATTGTCCTGCTTGATAGGGCAATGTCACTGTCCTTTGCATCTGCCATTGATAAGCAGCCCTTAAACTGGGTCTGGGAGATAATTCAACAACCCATGTGAAAGTGAGGAAAACCCCAAAGGTACATTATGAAACTAGAGGGGCACTAGGTAGAGACCAGACCCTCCCCAGCTTATTTCTCAACATTTTGCTCAATCTTGACCTTTGACCTTAACATGTATTAATTGGCGTGGATTTTCATACACTTAAATATGAACCAAGCTTGAAGTCTCTGTGACAATGATGTACCAACTTGTGGTAGATTATGTGAACTGGAAATTTTGCTTGACCTTCCAAAATTTAATCATTTCTAGATTTTAACATAATAGTTAATCCCTGCAAGTTTCATTACTCTACGATTAACATTGTAGCCAGGGAGTTGTTCACAAACACACAAGCACAAGCAGGGGTAAAATATAACCTCCTTCCAACTTCGTTGCCAGAGGTAATAAAAGTTGAGGGGTTGGACTGGACAGCAAGATGAAAGAAAGGGGGGTTGGAGAGCAAGATGGAAGAAAGGAAATAGGAATAGAGATATAGAAGGACAGAAAGCGAATGCAGACAAGGGCCGAGAGGATGCCGAGAAGAACGAACCCTCACTTTGAAATATCTTGTCCCTCAACTATCAGGACATTTATACCTATCAGTCATTATTTTATCACAGTTCACTAGGTTATTATCTAACTCTCCAGTGTGTTTCTAAGATACAACTAACACCTACTTATCAATTACATTTTCTTTTATCATCCATTTGCTCTTTCAATAAGCTAGTCTTTCTAATAGCTATAAATAAATTGCACTAATTAAAGAAGACTAAATAAAAATTATGAAAATTTATACATTTCATTTCAGGTTCGTCACAAACCTTAACCACCACATCTTCAAGAACAAAAAAATAATCTAATTCATTGTTTAGGTAAAAGCCATCTTACCTTATTGATGAAAACTACGATGTGTTCGATTCCAATTTGTTTGGCAAGTAGTAGATGTTCTTTTGTTTGAGGCATCACGCCATCTGTGGCAGCTACTACCAATATGGCACCGTCCATTTGTGACGTCCCCGTAATCATGTTCTGGAAATAAATTAAATTTGTTGAGTTCTAAGATGCAGAATAAAACCCCTTTTAGTAAGAAACTTATTATGGCATAGATTTTTTACTTTAAAAATCATGCTTCCCAAAAAATTGTTGAAATACAATTTCTACTTGAAAATTATACAAAGGAATAGTTTAATTTATGCAAAAAACAAAACCATTTCGTAATTTATCTAATTAGAAAATCTACTTTGACGACTAAAGAAAAATGCCTTTTAACAGTACAATTATCAAGAATAAGTGTTCCTCGTCAAAAGATTACTAACTTTTAACGATCCTAGAAACAAAAAATTAATTATTTGTGATTCTGGCACTCTTACTTTCCAGTCTCTAAACCGAATCTTGCGATCAAGAGAGGATCAGACCATTATCATGATTGCCCTCTATCTTTTCCATCACAAAATAATCGTGTTTTTCTATTAACCTTTTTTTTGGATTTTGCAGAAAATCACAAGGAAAGCCTCAACAAAACAATAACAGAAAAGTTATGTTAAATAAAAACATTTTCCAATATAAAAATGCGTTAAACATGTGTTGCTTTATCTGCCATAATTGGTGTTTACTTGAATTACAAAAAGGTAAAACAAAAGGAAGTGCCTCTTCTATTTTAACATGATCTGGTTACGGGTCAAACAAGACCCATAAGAGTGTTAACATGGAAGGCAAAATAGTTCCCTTATGATTAATGTTTGATTGTTGAATGTTGAGTATATAAAACACACCATATTTAATAAAATCAATTATGCCTAAATATCCACAAAATTTGAGTAAGAGATAGTGATGCTCATCTGACAGGACATGACAGGACCCAAAATTGCAAGTGGCATCACTCAAGGTACTTGATAGGTCAAAAAGGGCCAGTTGGGGTATGTATTCTACGGTGATGTGAGAGCGAAATTGCTCTGGGTTCCAATCAATCATCCGTACAACTTGACCATCTGCATACAAATTTGTGCAAGAGGTACCTTAGGTAAAATTGCACAAAGTTTAAATATTGCAGACTTTATGAGCTGACCCTTAGCTGGGGCTTATACCCTGCCTAGATTGGCCTTTGTTACTTTTGATGATAGCTTGTCTGATCTAGAAAGAGATGGTATTCTTGGAGGAAAGAGGTTTTCTATACAGCACTTGGGAAAAACCTTTCTAAGGTGCTCTCTTCATGACCTAATGGGGCACAACAATGTGTACCTGGCTTCACTCAGGACCTTTTTCATATTCAGGTAAATGAAGTCCTAGGCAATGGACAGTACTAAAAGGTGGTACTTAAAATACTTTAGCTATCCTGAGGTTGGGTTTCTCTTTAGGATCCGATTGAGCACAGCAACAAGTGGCTCTCCTTTGTTCCAAGCAAGGCTGAGATAGAGAAGGGGAAAGTTGTAATTTGGAAGGAAAAACATTCCTATATATGTCAATAAAGACCTATTCGAAAACCATCTTTACCCCTTGATTACTAAGGAGGACAGCTTCAGATCTCTCCTCAACCCACTATGCATTTACTTTGTTCTATGAATTTTGGTCATAAGGCCAGACCAAAATGCCAATGGGGGAAAACACCACACTTGCTCTCACTATTAAGTAAAAGTTAAGAAGCTAAAGAATAAGATGAAAGAATGGAAGCGGAGACAGAGGTACAGCAAATGCTAAAAAGGGGGTGCAGCTGGGAACCACAGGGACATTGCAAATTTCCTTAAATACAGTAATCCCTACAGTTCACTGACAGCACTACCCCTTTGCACAACAACTATTTAGTACTCTGAGTGGGAGCCTCCCTAGTTTATAAGGTATGCCATAACATTGGTGGTGTCTCCAGAAAGGACTACATTACTAGTAAACAGATACATAAGGCAGGAATAGAGAATGACAACATATGATAACATTTGACAATCCAAAAAGGAAAAACAGAGAGCTTACGTAACATAATTACTGTATAAGGCAAGATGGGAGCTTTCAAAAGGGTCTATAATCAGTTATTTGACAAAAAAACACTCGCTGTCACATGGCATGAGGGAAACCTTGATCTATAACCAGAATACATTCATGTTCAGGGAATAACCCAAAGCCTTCATCTCAAAGTGACTTTACTACCAAGGGAGTAAGACCCCTTACTTGGTTAAGCCAACCACTCATACATATGCAACAATATTATTCCGAAATTCAAAGCCCTGATGAAGACCTCCATTGCTTATCTTTTATTCAATGTTCTCATGACAACATTAGCTAGTGACTTAGCACAAGGTCAAAATCCAATGGTTTTAAAAGGAATAAAAACCCTGATAATTTATCCTACATCATAGTAAATTCCATCAAAATAATTCCTCTCTCTTAGTAAATGTAATTAATAAATTCTATTAAAAAAAACATGAAAAAAACCCACCGAGAACTCACCTTAATATAATCAGCATGTCCAGGACAGTCCGTGTGCCCATAATGCCTATTTTCTGTGGCATATTCAATATGTGCTACGTTAATGGTAATCCCACGTGCCTTTTCTTCGGGAGCATTGTCAATTTCATCGTATCTTTTAACATTTGCTAAGGCTTTCTGAGATAATACTGCAATAAGAAAAATGTTATTTTTATAATAAAATAAATTTTTGAATATACTTACCCAGTGATTATATAAGCTGCAGCTCTGCTGCCCGACAGAAAAACTCTACGTTCAAAATCCGCCAGCGATCGCTATGCAGGTAGGGGGTGTACTTCAACAGCGCCATCTGTCGTGCAGGTACTCAGTACTCAATGTAAACACAGAACTCAATTTTCTCCTCGGTCCACTGGGTCTCTATTGGGGAGGAAGGGAGGGTCCTTTAATATATAATCACCGGGTAAGTATATTCAAAAATTTATTTTATTATAAAAATAACATTTTTCAATATTAAACTTAGCCGGTGATTATATAAGCTGATTCACACCCAGGGGGGTGGGTAGAGACCAGCATTAATTGTTTACATTATTATGAGCTAAGGATTTTGTATTTCATTTTAGCAGTTATTCAAAATAACAAACATAAAATAAATAAGTACCTGGTAAGGCAGTCGACTTGAACAATTACTCTGCCTTTTTTAAGTACGTCTTCCTTACTGAGCCTCGCGATCCTCTTAGGATGCTGAGCGACTCCTAGGAGCTGAAGTATCAAGGGTTGCAACCCATACTACAGGACCTCATCAAAACCTCTAATCTAGGCGCTTCTCAAGAAAAGAATTTGACCACCCGCCAAATCAACCAGGATGCGAAAGGCTTCTTAGCCTTCCGGACAACCCAAAAACAACAATAAAAAACATTTCAAGAGAAAGATTAAAAAAGTTTATGGAATTAGGGGAATGTAGTGGCTGAGCCCTCACCCACTACTGCACTCGCTGCTACGAATGGTCCCAGGGTGTAGCAGTTCTCGTAAAGAGACTGGACATCTTTAAGATAAAAAGACGCGAACACTGACTTGCTTCTCCAATAGGTTGCGTCCATTATACTCTGCAGAGATCTATTTTGTTTAAAGGCCACTGAAGTTGCGACAGCTCTAACTTCATGTGTCCTTACCTTCAGCAAAGCATGGTCTTCCTCATTCAGATGGGAATGAGCTTCTCGTATCAACAGTCTGATATAATAGGAAACTGCATTCTTTGACATAGGCAAAGAAGGTTTCTTAATAGCACACCATAAAGCTTCTGACTGTCCTCGTAAAGGTTTAGTTCGTCTTAAATAGAACTTAAGAGCTCTAACAGGGCATAAGACTCTTTCTAGTTCATTTCCAACCAAATTTGAAAGGCTTGGAATATCGAACGATTTCGGCCAAGGACGAGAAGGTAGCTCATTTTTGGCTAGAAAACCAAGCTGTAAAGAACATGTAGCCGTTTCAGATGAAAATCCAATGTTCCTGCTGAAGGCGTGAATCTCACTGACTCTTTTAGCTGTTGCTAAGCAAACGAGGAAAAGTGTCTTTAAAGTGAGATCTTTAAAGGAGGCTGATTGTAGTGGCTCGAACCTTTCTGACATAAGGAATCTTAGTACCACGTCTAAATTCCAACCCGGTGTAGCCAAACGACGCTCCTTCGAGGTCTCAAAAGACTTAAGGAGGTCCTGTAGATCTTTGTTGTTAGAAAGATCTAAGCCTCTGTGACGGAAGACTGCTGCCAACATGCTTCTGTAACCTTTGATAGTGGGAGCTGAAAGAGATCTTTCCTTCCTCAGGTATAATAGGAAGTCAGCTATTTGGGTTACAGAGGTACTGGTCGAGGATACTGATACCGACTTGCACCAGTTTCGGAAGACTTCCCACTTCGACTGGTAGACTCTAAGAGTGGATGTCCTCCTTGCTCTAGCAATCGCCCTGGCTGCCTCCATCGAAAAGCCTCTAGCTCTAGTGAGTCTTTCGATAGTCTGAAGGCAGTCAGACGAAGAGCGTGGAGGCCTGGGTGTACCTTCTTTACGTGTGGCTGACGTAGAAGGTCCACTCTTAGAGGAAGAGTTCTGGGAACGTCCACCAGCCATTGAAGTACCTCGGTGAACCATTCTCTCGCGGGCCAGAGGGGAGCAACTAACGTCAACCTTGTCCCTTCGTGAGAGGCGAACTTCTGCAGTACCTTGTTGACAATCTTAAACGGGGGGAATGCATAAAGGTCTAGATGGGACCAATCCAGTAGAAAGGCATCTATACGAACTGCTGCTGGGTCCGGGATTGGTGAGCAATATATTGGGAGCCTCTTGGTCATCGAGGTTGCAAAGAGATCTATGGTAGGTTGGCCCCATGTGGCCCATAGTCTCTTGCACACATCCTTGTGTAGGGTCCATTCTGTTGGAATGATTTGACCCTTCCGACTGAGGCAATCCGCCATGACATTCATGTTGCCTTGAATGAACCTCGTTACTAGAGAAAGGTTTAGATCTCTTGACCAGGTGAGGAGGTCCCTTGCGATCTCGTACAACGTCATAGAATGGGTCCCTCCTTGCTTGGAGATGTACGCCAAGGCCGTGGTGTTGTCTGAGTTCACCTCCACCACCTTGCCTTGAAGGAGGGACTTGAAGCTTTTCAAGGCCAGATGAACTGCCAGTAGCTCCTTGCAGTTGATATGTAACGTTCTTTGATTCGAGTTCCAAGTTCCCGAGCATTCCCGACCGTCTAATGTCGCACCCCAGCCCGTGTCCGATGCGTCCGAGAAGAGAACGTGGTTGGGGGTCTGAACAGCCAGGGGCAGACCCTCTCTGAGGTTGATGTTGTCCTTCCACCAAGTCAGTGATGACTTCATCTTCTCGGAAATGGGGATCGAGACCGCTTCTAGCGTCTTGTCCTTTTTCCAGTAAACAGCTAGGTGAAATTGAAGGGGACGGAGGTGTAGTCTCCCTAACGAAATGAACTGTTCCAGGGATGAAAGCGTCCCTATCAGACTCATCCACTGTCTGACTGAACATCGTTCCTTCTGTAGCATGTTCTGGATGCATCCTTGGGCTTGACTTGTTCTGGGGGCCGACGGAAAAGCCCGAAAAGCTTGACTGTGAATCTCCATCCCTAAGTACACTATAGTTTGGGATGGGACCAGTTGGGACTTTTCCATATTGACCAGGAGACCCAATTCCTTGGTCAGATCTAGAGTCCACTTTAGATTCTCCAGACAGCGACGACTGGAAGAAGCTCTTAGAAGCCAGTCGTCCAAATAGAGGGAGGCTCTGATATCCGCTAAATGCAGGAATTTGGCAATATTCCTCATCAGTTTCGTAAATACAAGAGGAGTTGTGCTTAGGCCAAAGCACAGGGCTTGAAATTGGTAGACAACCTTTTCGTAAACGAATCTCAGCAAAGGTTGGGATTCTGGGTGGATGGGGACGTGAAAGTAAGCGTCCCTTAGGTCTAAGGAGACCATCCAGTCTTCCTTCCTGACCGCTGCTAGAACGGACTTTGTGGTCTCCATGGCGAACGTCTGCTTTGTGACAAAGACATTCAGCGCACTGACGTCTAGCACCGGCCTCCACCCTCCTGTCTTCTTTACCACTAAGAAGAGACGGTTGTAGAAGCCTGGGGATTGATGGTCCCGGACTTTGACTACCGCTCCCTTTTCTAGTAAGAGAGACACCTCCTGCTTCAAAGCTAGTCTCTTGTCTTCTTTTCTGTACCTGGGAGAGAGATCGATGGGAGACGTTGCTAGAGGGGGTTTGCGTACAAACGGGATCTTGTACCCTTCTCTGAGCAACTTCACAGATTGTGCATCTGCGCCCCTTTTCTCCCAGGTCTGCCAGAAGTTCTTGAGTCTGGCTCCCACTGCTGTCTGAAGAAGGTGGCAGTCAGACTCTGCCCTTAAAGGACTTGGTACCTTTCTTCTTCCCACGTCTCCCTTCGGCACGAGCACCTCCTCTGCTGGAGGCTCTGCCACGAAAGGGCGGAATGAATCTGGACGCTGGAGTGTCCATCCTGGGTCTAGACAAGGTAGGCAAAGGGGTGGCTTTGCGGGCAGAGGACGCAACCAGGTCATGAGTGTCTTTTTGAATCAAGGAGGCAGCAATCTCCTTAATCAAGTCCTCTGGGAAAAGGCACTTTGAGAGAGGAGCAAATAGAAGTTCCGATCTCTGACACGGTGTTACTCCAGCTGACAGGAAAGAGCAAAGGTTTTCCCGTTTCTTGAGGACCCCGGAAACGAACGAAGCCGCAAGCTCACTGGAACCGTCACGTATGGCCTTGTCCATACAGGACATAATGAGCAAGGAAGCTTCCTTGTCAGAAGGGGAGATCTTCCTGCTCAAAGCTCCCAGACACCAGTCCAAAAAGTTAAAGACCTCGAAGGCTCTAAACACTCCTTTCAACAGATGGTCTAAGTCTGAAGGAGACCAACAAATCTTAGAGCGTCTCATGGCCAGCCTGCGGGGAGAGTCTACTAGACTTGAGAAGTCGCCCTGGGCAGAGGCAGGAACTCCCAAGCCGAGAACTTCTCCCGTGGCATACCAGACGCTCGATCTGGAAGAGAGTCTCGCAGGGGGAAACGTAAATGCTGTCTTCCCAAGGTTCTTTTTGGACTGCATCCAATCTCCTAAAACTCGTAAAGCTTTCTTGGACGAGTTTCGTGAAGGCAGGCGCTGATGACTGCGTGCCTAAAGCGAACTCTGTCGGAGGAGAGCGTGAAGCCGCAGGCACAAACTGATCAGGAAACATCTCCTTGAACAAAGCAAGAACTTTTCTAAAGTCCAAGGAGGGTTGCGTGGTCTTGGGTTCGTCGATGTCCATATGCGGGTCGTCAATGTGTGCAGCGTCGTCATCATCAGAGAGTCCATCATCTGAAAGCTGAGGAGGAAGCGGCAAAGGAGTAGCAATCGGCTGGTCAGCTGAGTCCGGCAGCACGGGTGCACGCGTGACTGAACCGGACGCAACGTCATGGAACTGTTGCCCAGTCTGTGAACTGGCAACAACCATGGCAGCGCGGGGACGCAAAGCGTCTACTCCAGACTGTCTAGTCTGCTGTGGGCGAGTAGAGGTAACCACACTGGGTTGCGGAGGTTGACACACCGCGTCAAAACAAAACAACTTAGGTTGTTGTTGTACCTCGCGAACGTCAACGGAAGGTTCCGTGCGTCGCTGAACGTCAACATGCGGCTGGCAGGGTACACTGGAACGCATGGGTGGCGGGACTCTCACAGATGGAGTGCGGGAGAAGGTAGCCTCAGCGTCCACCGGACGCACAACCGTGGTTGGTTGTAGGCTAGAGGTTGGTGCAGCGTCAACCTTCTCCGCACGAAAGTCCTGCATCAATGACGTTAACTGTGACTGCATGGTCTGCAGCAAAGACCACTTAGGGTCTACAGGAGCAGGTGCGGCAACAGACGGAGTTACTGCCTGATGCGGTACCGCTTTGCCTCTCTTAGGAGGTGAGCAGTCGTCGGAAGACTGCAGCGAGTCCGAACTGACCCAGTGGCTACAACTGGGCCGTTGGACTTGCGCGGAAGGGACCGACTTGCGCTTAAGAGGCCGCGAGACCTTGGTCCATGGTTTCTTATGAGAAACCTCTTCCGCAGACGAGGAATAAATGGGCTCTCTCGTCTTCATGTGGGTGGGGCGATCTTGGGTAGATACGCCCGAAACCACGGAGGGAACGTCTGTTCGCTGATTAAAGCCTCTCGAACCCTTTGGTCGTACGACATTGCTTCTCCCTTGGGCTTGGGAGCATGCAAGAGGTCCCGGACTGGGAGGACGACAGGCACGAACAGACGAACCCTCAAGCGCAAAATTATCCACAATACTCTCCACAACACTACCACTCACTTTATCACTACCCACTGCACTCTTACACTTCAGCTCCTTGACGTCTGCCATGAGCTGGTTACGGTCACTAGCCAAAGACTCGACTCTCTCACCCAGAGCCTGAATGGCACGCATCATATCTGCCATCGAAGGTTGTTGAGTGCTAGAAGGGGGATCAGGAGCAACCACTACAGGGGAAGGAATAGGTTGTGGGGCATGAGGAGAGGAAATATCAACGGAGCGAGATGAACTTCTCCTGACTCTATCTCTCTCTAGCCTACGTGAATATTTCTGGAATTCGAGAAAATCGAATTCCGAAAGCCCAACGCATTCCTCACATCGATCTTCCAATTGACAGGTTTTATCCCGACAATTGGAACAAACGGTGTGCGGATCGATAGAGGCCTTCGGAAGACGCCTTGAACAGTCCCTAGCACTACACTTTCTGTATTTAGGGACTTGAGAAGGGTCAGCCATTTTGAATTAGTCAAAGGGGAATTCAAAAAACTATCCAAAGTCGTCAACAAATAATCCGATATCAACAAAAGAATGCAAGGATGTATTGAAGATAACGTCTGCAAAGCGAAAGCTCAAAACTAGAAATGTGTACTTCACCAAAATATGTGAAAACCAATCCAGTAAGCAACAGCGAATTTAGTAGGTCTTGCCGGTGGCACGACAGAGAGAAAATTGAGTTCTGTGTTTACATTGAGTACTGAGTACCTGCACGACAGATGGCGCTGTTGAAGTACACCCCCTACCTGCATAGCGATCGCTGGCGGATTTTGAACGTAGAGTTTTTCTGTCGGGCAGCAGAGCTGCAGCTTATATAATCACCGGCTAAGTTTAATATTGAAAAATATAATGTAAATGAAATGTGAGGCGTACACTATCAAACTCTTTACA
Organism: Palaemon carinicauda; assembly: GCF_036898095.1. Classification (NCBI taxonomy): domain Eukaryota; kingdom Metazoa; phylum Arthropoda; class Malacostraca; order Decapoda; family Palaemonidae; genus Palaemon; species Palaemon carinicauda. The sequence goes on along the minus strand of NC_090728.1, from coordinate 188,011,481 downwards.
TGTTACCATTGAAAAAAGAAATTAATACAGAAGAGGCAGGATGAAGACCTTTAGGGAGATCCAATAAAGGTTATGATACACAAATTACAGCATAATAGGATAATTAATTCCAGTACCTAACACCGGAAAGGGAGAAGCTAACCAGAAAACATCTATGATAATAATTACAGTACACTGAAACCACCATCCCTGGACTTTGCAGTGATATGTATAACATAACATGCAGTAGGCTTATTTCTGTTAAGCGTGGTTACACGGTCGAACGATTCGTCAAACCTGTTTGTCAACCTATTCAAAGAGGTGGGGTCAGTCAAAAATGCATAAGGTTTGTGGACAATGAAGCCATGCCCGCAAAAGTCAGGCGAGAACAGACTTTCTCTAAACTGTTCGAAAAACGTGTTCGACAACCAAATACCCCGTTAACACGTTCGAACATCACTTCAAAAACTTGTCTGTCGTGTAAAGATGTCTTTAGAGTCCTGATAAAATAGAAAGGACTGTGAGGGTGAATGGGATCAGCCTTTTATTCACCATGTACCTTTTAATCCTCATCACAAGTGTCTTTACATCAGCTCTTCATTTACCAATTAGGAAAGAGTTCCCTCCACTTTCTGTTCGTTTCTCTCATCTTCCACAAATCGTAATATCTTCATGATTTTCTGGTCCTTCCTAGATGTTTTTTCCTCCCACTTTTCTGACCAACTGTCAGAACATGGTTTGAACATTTAATGGTAAGACCATTACATGTTCAAACCATTTTATTCTTTGAATCAACAGCCATTTTTCCCTTTCTAGGACACTTATCTTTCCACCAATTTCTCATTTGTACATGATCTCCTCACTTAATTTATGGCAATGCACCACCCCATTCTATGCAAGTTATGAGAAATAACTCTAGGAAGAATAGCTGGCTCCATATATCAATTACAAATCTTGATGGCAGATGACACCTTCCAAGAACAAAGTAGTCACTGTTTTTAATTCTCAGGAAAATTTACCAATCCTCTGTTTGAGAAATTGTCAAGTTGTCAAAGATGTTCTCAGGAGATACAGTACAGTAAAACAAAGGATCTACAAGAGTGGTAAGCTCTTGAGGTTAAAAACCTTCCCTTACACACAATAATGTATGGTGCAATATTCCGACAGCACAGTAATATAGTACTTCCACATCAGACTCTCCGTACACTTACACAGAAAGCTTGTCCTTAACATAAGGTACCATTCACTTACAGTATTTTGCATATATTATTCCACTTCTAAGATATCCAGGGCTTTCCTTTAAAAATGTTATTTTCATTAGTAAAATAAATTTTTGAATATACTTACCCGATGATCATGTAGCTGTCAACTCTGTTGCCCGACAGAAATCTACGGTCGGGATACGCCAGCGATCGCTATACAGGTGGGGGTGTACACAACAGCGCCATCTGTGAGTAGGTACTCAAGTACTTCTTGTCAACAAGAAATCAATTTTCTCCTCGGTCCACTGGTTCTCTATGGGGAGGAAGGGCGGGTCCTTAAATTCATGATCATCGGGTAAGTATATTCAAAAATTTATTTTACTAATGAAAATAACATTTTTCAATATTAATCTTACCCGATGATCATGTAGCTGATTCACACCCAGGGTGGTGGGTGGAGACCAGCATACATGTTAACAAAGAAGCTAAGTATCCCGAATCTTATTTTAGCCGTTATTCAAAATAACAAACATAAAATAAATAAGTACCTGGTAAGGAAGTCGACTTGAACCATTACTCTGCCTTTTTAAGTACGTCTTCCTTACTGAGCCTAGCGATCCTCTTAGGATGCTGAGCGACTCCTAGGTGCTGAAGTATTAAGGGCTGCAACCCATACTAAAGGACCTCATCACAACCTCTAATCTAGGCGCTTCTCAAGAAAGAATTTGACCACCCGCCAAATCAACCAGGATGCGGAAGGCTTCTTAGCTTTCCGGACAACCCAGAAATATTTCAAGAGAAAGATTAAAAAGGTTCTGGAATTAGGGAATTGTAGTGGTGGAGCCCCCACCACTACTGCACTCGTTGCTACGAATGGTCCCAGAGTGTAGCAGTTCTCGTAAAGAGACTGGACATTCTTAAGATAAAAGACGCGAACACTGATTAGCTTTTCCAAAAGGTTGCGTCGAAAATATTTTGCAGAGATCTATTTTATTAAAAGGTCACGGAAGTTGTGATAGCTTTAACTTCGTGTGTCCTTACCTTCAGCCAAGCTTGGTCTTCCTCATTCAGAAGGGAATGAGCTTCTCGTATTAACAGTCTGAAAATAATAGGATAAAGAATTCTCTGACATAGGCAAAGATGAATTCTTAACTGAACACCATAAAGCTTCAGACGGGCCTCGTAAAGGTTTTTAAAATAGAACTTAAGAGCTCTTACAGGACATAATACTCTTTCTAGTTCATTTCCAACCATACGATAAGTTTGGAATAATGAACGATATTGGTCAAGGCCGAGAAGGCAGCTCGTGTTTGGCTAGAAAACCAAGATGTAGAACATGTAGCCGTTTCGGATGAAAATCCGATGTTCTTGCTGAAGGCATGAATCTCACTGACTCTTTTAGCTGTGGTTAAGCATATCAGGAAAAGAGTCTTAAAGGTGAGATCTTTCAGGGAGGCTGATTGAAGTGGTTCGAACCTGTCTAACATAAGGAATCTTAGAACCACGTCTAAATTCCAACCAGGTGTAACCAAACGACGCTCCTTCGTGGTCTCAAAAGACTTAAAGAGGTCCTGTAGATCTTTATTGTTGGAAAGATCTAAGCCTCTGTGACGGAAGACTGATGCCAACATGCTTCTGTAACCCTTGAAAGTGGGAGCTGAAAGAGATCGCTCTTTCCTCAGATATAAGAGGAAGTCAGCTATATGAGTTACAGAGGTACTGGTCGAGGATACGGATACTGACTTGCACCAGTTTAGGAAGATTTCCCACTTCGATTGGTAGACTCTAAGGGTGGATGTTCTCCTTGCTCTAACAATCGCTCTGGTTGCCTCCTTCGAAAAACCTCTAGTTCTCGAGAGTCTTTCGATACTCTGAAGGCAGTGAGACGAAGAGCGTGGAGGCCTTGGAGTACCTTCTTACGCGTGGCAGACGTAGCAGGTCCACCCTTAGGGGAAGAGTTCTGGGAACGTCTACTAGCCATCGAAGTACCTCGGTAAGTTATTCTCTCGCGGGCCAGAGGGAAGCAACTAGTGTCAACTTTGTCCCATCGTGAGAGGCGAACTTCTGCAGTACCTTGTTGACAATCTAGAACGGAGGGAATGCAGGTAGATCTAGATGAGACTAATCTAGTAGAAAGGCATCTTAAAGAACCACTGCTGGGTCCGGGATAGGTGAGCAAAGTATTGAGAGCCTCTTGGACATTGAGGTTGCGAAGAGATCTATGGTTGGCTGGCCCCAGGTGACCCAAAGTCTCTTGCATACATCTCTGTGGAGGGTCCAATATGTTGGAATTATTGTCCCTTCCTAATGAGACAAACTGCTAAGACATTCAAGTTGCCTTGGAAGAAATTGTTACTAGTGAAAAGTCTAGACCTGTTGAACAGGAGAGGAGGTAACTAGCGAACTCGCACCATGTCAGAGAGTAGGTCCCTCCTTGCTAGGAGATGAACATCAAAGCAGGGAGTTGTCCGTGTTGACCTCCATTACTTTGTCTAGAAGGAGAGACCTGAAGCTTTTCCAGGTCAGACGTACTGCCAGAAGCTTCTTGCAGTTAAAATGCATTGTCCTTTGACTCGAGTTCCATAATCCCGAGCATTCCCTACCGCCTAAGGTCGCACCCCAGCCTACGTCCGATGCGTCTGAGAAGAGAACGTGGTTGGGAGTCTGAACAGTCAGGGGAAGACCCTATAAAAGGTTGATAAAGTCCTTTCCTCAGGTTAGACCAGACTTATCTTCCGGAAACCGGGATCCAGACCGCTTCTAGCGTCTTGTCCTTTTCCAGTGAAGAGCTAGATGAAACCGAAGAGGACGGAGGTGTAGTCTTCCAAGTGACACCAATTGAACCACGGATGACAGTGTCCTAACCAGACTCATCCACAGCCTGACAGGGCCGTATACCTTCTTCAGCATCTTCTGGATGGATAGCAGGGCTGGGGATTGATCTTCTTGTTCAGCCATGTTCTCATCAGAGGGTTCCTCATCCGAAACTGATGAGGAAACGGCAACGGAGTGGGCAACGTCTGACTCGCTGAATCCGGTCGCACTGGTGGATGCGTGACGGAGCCGGACACAAGATCATGGTACTGCTGCACAGTCTGTGAACTGTCAACCATGGGGATGCGAGGAAGTACAGCGACAACCCGAAACTGTCTAGACTGTCTGGGTAGTACAGACAACCCCTTATCGGGTTGCTGAGGTTGCCGCACTGCGTCACAACAAGTCACCTCTGCTGGTTGTTGAACGTCTTCCCAGTGACACACTGAACGTCCACAACCACCTCCGAGAGTAGCTTAACGTCAACGTGCGACTGGCAACCCACACTGGGTCGCACCGGTGGAGGAACCATCTCAACTGGCGGACGTGAGTAGGATACCTCAGCGTCAACAGGGCGTACAACCAACCGGTAGGAAGGTCGTTGGCAAGAAGGTTCTTCTCCGTAAAAAATCCTCTATCAAGGACTAAGCTTGGACTGCATGTCTTGCAACAAAGCCCAAGGTCTATGGGAGCAGGTGTGGCAACAGACGGGGTTAGCGACTGAAGCGGAACCATTTACCCTCCCTGGAAGCATGTTATGCTTAAATTAAAGTCCATAGGAGGCTAAGCAGCTTAAGGCTCCTCTCCAAATGACAGAGTCCTCAAGGGGATATCAGAAGGAGGGAGAACAGCACTTTCTCATCTACAGGAACCATATCCGAGAAAAGCTAGGTTCTCTCAGTGAGGGTTTCACTGGTGCAAAAGCAGCAGACCAGAAGGCAACGTATGAAACTGCTTGACAGTCTGTGAACTGTCAAAAACTGAACTGTCAACCACAACAGGAGCGTGAGGACATACAGCACTGGTGTATAAGTAGCAGACCAGAAGGCAACGTCATGCAACTGTTTGACAGTCTGTGAGTTGGCAACAACCAAAGTTGTGTGGGGAAGCCTCAACTCCTGACCGACTAGTTAGCTGCGGGCGAGTGGCGGTAACCACAGTGTGTTGCGGAGGCTGACACACCGTGTCAAAACACGGCAGCTTGAGGTAGCTCACGCACGGCAACGGAGTGCTCTGTGTGTGGGAGTCATCATACATCTGGCAGGATTGACTGTGCATGGGTGGAGGAGCTCTCACAACAAGAGTGTGAGAGCAGGAAGCCATGCCGGGCGCACAACCGTGGGAGGTGTAGGCCCACGGGTGCGTCGTCAACCTTCTCCGCAGTCGGAGTGTGGGAGCTGGCAACAACAAAAGCAGAGTGCTGGTGCGTGGGAGAGGCTGCGGTGGGTTGAGGAGCATGCGGTATGGTATGCAGAGCATGCTGTAAGGTATGCGGCGCATGCTGCATGGTCTGCGGAGCATGCTGTAAGGTATGCAGAGCATGCTGCATGGGCTGCGGAGAATGCCGCATAGTGCTGGAACCCGGCAGCTCTACAGAACCTTCCCACTGCTGATGCGGTAGCTCACGCATGTTAACAGATGGTGCAGCAAGAACATGCGTCTGGCAGGGAGGACTGCGCATCGGTGGTGGAGCTCTCACAGGTGGAGTGTGGGAGCAGGCAGCCGCAGTATCTGCTGAGCGCACAACCTCGGCGGGTTGTAGGTTAACAGGTGCATTGTCAACCTTCCAGCACGATACTCCTGCATGAAGGAGCAAACTGAGACTGTATAGTCTGCAGCATGGACCACTAGGGTCTATGAAAGACAACAACAAACGGAGCTACTGTCCGTTGTGACTGAGGGTCTAAAACAGCTGGTGCGGCAACAGACGGAGTTACTGCCTGTTGCGGTACCACCTTGCCTCTCTTGGGAGGTGTGCAGTTGTCGTACTGCAGCGAGTCCGAACTGACCCAGTGGCTACACCTAGGCCGTTGGACTTGCGCGGAAGGGACCGACTTGCACTTAAAAGCTGCAAGATTTGGTCCATGGTTTCTGCGAGAAACCTCTTCCGCAGACGAGGAATAAATGGGCTCTCTCGTCTTTGTGTGGGTGGGGTGATCACGTCGGCAACGTGTGTAGATACACCCGAAACCACGGAGGGAAACGTCTGTTCGTCGATCAAGACCTGTGGAACCCATAAGTCCTTCGACATTACTTCTCCCCTGGGCTTGGGAGCTTGTAAGAGGTATCGGACTAGGTGAACAACTGGCACGAACAGACGAACCCTCGAACGCAACACTGTAACACTTTGCGCATATCACTTTATCACTTTTGATTTTCTGTTTGCACTTATTTCACTGAACTCGAAACTTTAAGTGATTTGTACCTGAAACACGCAATCCTATCCTTCATTAAAAGGTAGTAATTGCGAAAACAGTTTTACAATGTAACAGAAAAACATAATGAAAGATAAAGAATTCAGTGGCTGGAAAAGAGACTAAACACTAGATCAAATAAACTACGTTTAAAATCTCTCACCGCATAAAGCCTGGGAACAAGAATAAAACTCTAGAAACGTTTTACCTTCTTCCCCTATAGCGACTAGGGAGAAGAGTAAAAAAGAACGAGAACAACGTTTCCCGCTTGAACGAAACGTTTATTCTCCTCTCTCTCCCTCCGTCTCTATCTCTCTCTCTCTTTCTCTCTTGACTTAGAACCTGAGAGATGAGCCCAATATAAATCGTTAAAACATATTATTTGTTAAAGGAAAAAAAAACTGAAAGGTTTCCCAAATAAAAAGTTCCTTTATTAGAATTAAAACCATTTAAGCTAAGAAAGAAAGAACGAAACGTTAGAATCGGTTTACTCTTACTGCAACGTGAAACCGTGAAATACTCTCTCTCTATCGTAACGATAGAGCGCATGTTGAACGTTCTGAACGTCAACAACTGCGGAGACTAAACTAAACGTTAGTTCATCTTTGAAAACAGTACGAGATTATCAAAGAAATTCTTTCAAAAACATTAAAATTAAAATAGCATAAATTCTTAACAGGAAATACGATATGACGGGCTCATTGTTAATTAACTTCGATTCCAAGTAAGGACCGCCTACTATTAGGAAAGGTCGCATATAAACAAAAATAAAAATTAAGTTTAATAAGTTTATAATAAATGGAAAGTTAATCGAAGAGGCCTATAAATGGCGGAGAGATATAAACTAAATCTATAACTTTGTTAAGCAAAATTACCAAAAACCTAAACACACTTCCGTCTAAGGGAAGGGTCGGTCATAAAAAGTGAAAGAGAGTCTATACTCTCTTCGACACCAACACTTCCGTCTAGGGGAAGGGTCGGCCATTTAAAAGTGAAAGAGAGTCCATACTCTCTTCGTCACCATAATTAAATCTATCCAAAACGAGTTCAAGTTTTGAAATGAAGATAAAACCCCTGCATAGCGAAAGCTCAAAACTGGAATAGTGTACTTCACCAAAAAGTTGTGAAAACAAATCCAGTTAGGGACGGCATATTAGTAGGTCTTGCCGGTGGCACGACAGAGGAAAAATTGAGTTCTTGTTGACAAGAAGTACTTGAGTACCTACTCACAGATGGCGCTGCTGTGTACACCCCCACCTGTATAGCGATCGCTGGCGTATCCCGACCGTAGATTTCTGTCGGGCAACAGAGTTGACAGCTACATGATCATCGGGTAAGATTAATATTGAAAAATAAAAAGTTCTTCATACCAATCATCCAATCCTTTCTTATCTTTCCTCTCCTCGCTACTGGAAATTCTAAATTACTGTACTGTATACATAATTTTCATTAACCTCATGCTATTCATTTTTTTAATATGCCAAAACCATGTGAAAATACCTCCACCCATCTTTATGTTTTCCTATCTTTCTCAATCCTATTAATTTACCTGCCATCAAAAATACTATGTAAATTCCATCTTGGAAATCACTGCTCCGTAAGTGGGAGCTCTCTCAAATAATGTACTGGTAAAGAAGACTTTGTTAATAATTTCATATGATCTACTACTACTATAGTGTTCTACCTTGGGCAGGTCTTTTCAATGATTAGTCGCCCGCCATAAATCACTATTCATGGACACCACTTTTAAATCTTGATAAAGGTCCTCCGTCCTCTGGGTCTTCATCCTTCAAAATTCACCTTCTATAATGTCCTTCAGTAACCCTTCTTCTCTTAAAAGGTGATATATGTATATGTATGAACTAACAAGAAAATTAAAGCTAAATTAAGCTCTCAAACAAGATTTTACAAAAAAGTAAAGAAATATAACATTCTCTCTCTCAAGGAAGGTTTGTATACTCACCTTTTGTAATGGCTGCCGTTAACGTTGTCTTCCCGTGATCAACATGGCCAATTGTTCCAATGTTACAGTGAGGCTTATCTCTCTGGTAGACTTTCTTTTCAGCATAATTTCGTGTTGGTATTACAAGTGCAGGAAGAGCCTGGGAACGTATGACATTCACTAAGTTTCCTGTTCGACACTGTTGAGTCCTCAGGCTGTGAAGTACACCTGCGATAAACCATACAAATGGAAAAGTTAAGCAAGTAAGTATTTGTGAACCTTATGTTATTATTTGTGAACCATATGTTATTTCAATTATTTAACATAATAAACATATCAATCATAAAAACCTCAAATTGCTTTGCCAAATGGGTAATTACACACAAGACTTTAGGCAAAACACACTGTAAATGGTGAGAAACTTATCACAATTGTATCAGAAATATGGCATTGGTTAAAACTGTAATTTTATTCATTATTTACTTTCGGAAAACTATTAGTGAATTACTTTGCATGTGCTTTTTGCCATCCCTTGTGGATGTCTCTGAGCGAAAGTTTAGTCTATTAAAAAACTAAGAGTAATTTAGTCTATCTTGGTAATTGATTATATTCATAACACTCGACGTTCAATATATATCTATTGATGCCCAACTGAAAATCAAAGGCATCAAGAAAATAATGACTCATACTCTTGGTGTGTGTAGAACATACATTACCTTCTAACAAATTTTATAAGAACTTTCAAGAATCACATCTACTTTCCAGTGAAGCAAGCCTTAGCGGAACAAACACTATTCAAGGGATTGATATAATTTATGGGCAATTGATTTAGAAGCCTTAGTAGTTTGTTGGGACAGAGTGAAAAACCACATTTTACAGACACAAGAACATCACCTAACCTTACCTAACCTAAGGTTCTCCACCTAACCTAACCTAGGAGCCGTATCCTTAGACTGCCGTACTCCTATCTTATCCTGTCCCAACGAACTACATTCACCCCTTAATTTATAACTCTATGCATATTGAATGAACCATCATCATCTTATGTTTTTCTGGCCTTTACTATTACTACAAATTCCTCATATTTGAAGGTTCCTATACCTAAAATTGTGTTTCTCAATTCATCTTTCATATTTGTTTATAATGGGATAAGAACTCATAAAAAGAGTATAGTAGTTTGCCCAAATATTAACTTTCAAATAGGGATAAAACATAAGAAAATCTATTGAAAAATACTTGACAAGGTACATATTTAACCAAATGTACATAGGCTACCAGTGATTCAGAAAAAAAGCACCGAGAATATAGGAGTGCGTTTGTCGTTGTATGTGGGGAGGCGTACAATAAATGGTATTATTGTACTGTATTACAGGGCACTGTAAACTAGGGAAATAATTACTTTTTTCTATAGAAAAAATTCCACTTACCCAATAAATGTTACTATTTACCCTGTAGTCTACTGGTAAACATGGTGGCAAGGCAATTAAATTATTGGGAGGCTTTATAGTTTAATGGGAAAGACTTTAAAAACCACGGGAGCCTCTGCATATCTGCGGCCAGTTCCTCCCCTGCATAGAAAATGGGAATTTTCTTCCCCTTTCCTAATCGTTCATAAGACGTAGCCGTTGTATTACAATAATTGAGTCCATTTTTCTGCAAAACCTCTACACAAGAACATTACCTGACCCAACCTACAGGTCGTGTCCTTACCTACTTACCAGATGGGGGTGGTGGGGCTAACGACCTCCGACTGTCATATTCTTAGTCGGCCGTCATCATACATAGACCCTGAACCACATTTAAATGGGGAAACAGACACAAGAGTACCCCCAAACCTAGGAGCCATAGCTTACCTACTTACCTACCAGGGTAGGCTACGGCCCACTGCACCCATACAATACCATTTCCTTAGCCTGCCCAATCTCAACGAACATTTCCCCAAAATTATTGGCCCTGTCTTAATTAGTGTAGCTGCTTTAGCAAATTACCAATGACATACTTCAGACCTTACTCTATATTCAATAACAGCCGATTTAAATATGCGACACCATCAACCTTAAGCATAGAAACTTATTTTGCTATTAAGCCGACGTATATAACATGCCATATTTTTATTTATCCATTACATTAAACCTAAGATTACATTTACCAGCGAAATTAGCCAATTAGTTTAAGCTAGGAAGTGTAAGTAAAGACAACCGGTGTTTAACATTTTCTAGATCAAGACGACTACGGTAGAATAATAACCAGAAAACTGCCAACATAAATCACCTTAGTAACATTGAACAAATGTCTGATAAAGCTTCAATCTCATCTACTCCCATTACTAAATACCTGACTGTCAGAATTTATAAACTTACATGACGATGATAGAAATTTATAAACCCGACATGCTGCCATGATTACGAAGTTGTCCCCTAAGTCTTGTTTGTGTAATGAAAGAAGATTCTACCGTGTACCGTCTAGAAATTTTATTATTTTACATTTTGTTGTTTATCTATTTTTGCTTATATATTATAAATTCTAATACACTATAAATTATGATACAGTGTGTATTATGTTTAATATATTAATATATCAAATAAATAGAATATACTACAATCATTAACCTCGACAGATGTTTTGAGATGCCTCGGGGTCTAAAAGATAATCATAATACAAAATTATTATACTATCGATATTATATTTTACTTTACTTAAAGATAACGCAGATTAGTTATTATTTTTTACTTGTAAATTATATAGATGCTAACACACATTGGGAAAGGTAGTCATCACTAGCCTGCATTGCTTTCTACATGGTAGAACATTAATCATTACATCGTCTGCATGCCTTTGCCCTCTGCTCAAAGACTTTGATTTACCTGCACTAAGAGTTTTTCTTTTTCTTTTTAATTTGAACTTATTACGATTTAATTAATTTCATACCAAAGGTATATTACAATTAACATAAGCAGTTCAAATTCATTTAGGAAACATGTTCATAAAACAAATAATTTAAGTTAACATGAAACTTACATACACTTAGCATTGTGAGGTTTTGCATAACAGACCAACAGATGTTGAAAAAGGATATTATAAAACATTCAACGTACTTTCATTCTATAGGCATTCATTAATGTAGCACTGCAATTATAAGGAGTAAAAGAACAGAAAATCTTGACCTACCTCCATTCTTTCCTAGGGTTACTAAATTTATAAACACACATTATATATATATGTGTATATATATATGTGTATATATATATATATATATATATATATATATATATATATATATATATATATATATATATATATATATATATATATATATATATATATATAACATGTATTATATTGTTGCATGTTGCTGTATACTACTTCCAGACACTTTGTTTTAATTTTCTATATCTCATCTGATCCTCAATGCTATATCCCTGAATGAAAATGTGAAAATGAATATAATAACTGTCCCCTCTTCTTCAGTGCTATCAGCTTTTTGTTATTCATTCATGTCAGGGTCATGATACCTTAGCTTTCAATGAGAAACAAAATTAATCCTTCAACTCTAATCAGGGATGAATCCTTTCATAAATAAATAAAAAAAAAAATAAAAACTTCAATGCTACTCCATATTTTAAGTAGGTGCATTTGCACTGACTCGCAGCGGTGCCCTTTTTGTTCGGAAAAGTTTCCTGCTATCTGATTGGTTAGAATTATCTTGTCCAACCAATCAACGATCAGGAAACTTTTCCGAGCTAAAAGGGGCCCCCTGCGAGTTGGTGCAAATTTGCCTCAGTAAAAAGAATTGACTATAATTTTTACACACACATCTCTACAGGAGCACATCAGACACCCTACCTAAAGTGCATCACTCACCAATTTGAGACATTCTTCTTCCTGTATATGACATTAAAGCAATCTATCCAGTAAAACTTCTATCCCCTCTCTGTCTAGACACCTCTTCCTCTTATCAATTGCCAGCCTGTCGTCCCCCATTTTCTCCACATGACCATATAATTTCTAACAATTTTTACCCAATTTTCACTTACTCTAATTACCTCCGCCAACGAAATTGGAAGGTTATGTTTTACCTCGTTTGTGTGTGTGTTTGTTTGTGAACAGCTCCCTGACCACAATTTTAATTGTAGAGTAATGAAACTTGCAGTGATTAACTGATATGTAAAATGCTGGAAATTATTAAATTTTGAAAGGTCAAGGTCACGGTCAAGCAAAATGTCTAATTCACATAATCAGCCATAAGTTTGGACATCGTTGTCACAGTGACTTCAGACTTGGTTCATATTAACGTGTATGAAAATCCAAGGCAATTAATACATGTTAAGGTCATAGGTCAAATCAAGGTTGAGAAATAAGCTGCCGCTGCGGAGGTCTTTGCTGTACAGAGCATCCCTCTAGTTTTTCTATTGTTTACTCCTTTTTATACCTTGTCCATCCTTACTGTTGTTCTTACTCCATATACACTAATTTAATAAACAATTAATCTTAATATGTTTAATTATGTAACTGTTTGGAAACAATGTCATTAAATGGGGTGTTGATAACACAATACCCTCATTGGTGTAGATAATATTTCTTAAGGATCTTTGAAATAAAATAAGACAAGGTTGAGTTAATGCAGTAGTCCCTACATACATTACAGACTGTTTCCATACCCACTCACTAGGTCCATTTCTTATTTTGTAGTTTCTGCTACCTTTCTTGTTTTCCCTATTCTGTTTTGGGAATTCCAGCTGGTTATTCAACCATAATTAACTACATTTAATGGTAATCAACACAATACAATCACTAAATTTGTTCACCATCCACATGTGATTTTTGTTTAAATTACACTTTTTATAAGTCAACTAATGATTTGAACACTGTCAAATATTTCTTGCTTTTAGTTCTAATACTGTACACAACTATAAAGTTACACCTAAAGGTTTAAGGGCCGCTCATGAACGGCAGAGGCATGGGACAGTGACATTGCCCTAGCATGCAGGTGCCCTAGAGACTGACTCTATATACATATGATTAGCACCCAAGACACCTCTCCACCCAAGCTAGGACCAGGGAGGGTTGGACAATGCTGCTGACTAGGCAGGTAGACCTACAGGCTTCCCCAAACCACACATCCTTAGCTCATAAGGATGGTGAGGTTGCAGACAATAAAGGAACTAACGAGTTTGAGCGGGACTCGAACCCTAGTCTAGCGATCACCAGGAAGAGAAGTTACCAGTAGGCCGCAAACAACACTAGTATCGTTTTGCAAATGTATTTTCTCAAGTTTCAGTAGATATTCCTATGTAGTTTTCCACATTTTTTTCATATCTTAATTAGATTCTAATCTCCAAATAAGGTACCAATCAAGTCTTCTGTCCCTTCTGCAAATGTCCTTAATTTTAAGGAATCCCTTATTACATACAAATTTATATTCCACTTGCCTACTCTTAAAATAGTCTTTTCTTTACTCCTAGATTTTTCTAATGTACATAGAATATCAACAGTAACAGTAATAACAACAACAATACCAGGAAGAGAAGACAAAATCATACTCCAAGGATAAAAACCAATTCGTGTTCCGGGTATAAAAATTTTTATTAATATCATCACAGGATTAATTGGGGTTTTATTTACACTGATGAGGGTCACTGATACAAAGTATTGGTGACATGCACAAGGTACAAAAATTATCACTCTGTAACAGCAAAAGTATTATTTTATCTTTAATCCTTGAAGTCCGGATACACGTCAGTATCTAGAACGGTTGTCCGTCGAACCGGCTACGTGCGAACCCACGACTCTTTCCACACATTTAAATGAAGCAACATCAGCATCTCAATTGACACATTATAACCTAACCTAGGCTGTGATATCCTACAAAAGGAATCTTTGGGCACTTTATCAACTTGTAGGTCACCGGGTTTGTGATTAGCAGATAGGTAGCCGGGTTAACGGGTGGCCTACACGTAGTCGGGTTCGTGAGTAGCCAGATTGACATCGAATCTCCCGAATACTCAGTTATCCCCGAACACACACATTCAGCCTTTGAAGTGTTCTTATGCACTATGCTTGTGACCGGAATCACAGACATGCTGGGAGGCAGCAATGAATGCGAAAAACACCATAATTTAAGGAAAAACATTATTTTGTAAAATTCTTAAATGAAAATTTACTAACTGTATTGCCAAGTTTAAAGGTTTATAGGCCGTTCATGAATGGCAGAGGCAAAGGACAATTATATTGCCCTAGCTAGCAGGACAATACCCTAGAGACTGACCATATATCTATATGACCAACGTCCAAGCCCCTATCCACACAAGCTAGGACCAGGGAAGGCAAGTCAATGGCTGCTGATGACTCAGCAGGTAGACCTATAGGTTCCCTCAAAACCCCCATCCTTAGCTCACAAGGATGGTGAGGTTGCAGACACTACAAGAAACTATCAAGTTTGAGCGTGACTCGATCTCCTATCTGGCAGAATGCCAGGCAGAAATGTTTCCAATAGACCACTACAACCCTAAAGTACTTGGGAAATACAAATTAATAATTTAATAAGTCTTATCGAGATGAACTGTGCTACTATGGCAACCAGTCAGTTGATAATTGCATACTAAAATCAATCAGATGAATTTCTCCAACACTATGGAACATTTTTGCATTCAAATATCTCCGACTAAAAGTACACCATTAAATTATAATCACTACTTGCATATGAAGTTCAAAATCTCCTAAAAAACATGGTGAAATATATATGTAAATTGTACGCATATAAACAGCTATGAGAAAAAACTGGATACCTCTGATCTGAAGATTTTTGTGAGTGACTGTTAAAAAGTGATTGATTTTTAGGCGATTTATATCACGGCTTCATTTAGTGAGAGATATTCTGCCTTATTTCCCTTTCTAAAATACTTATCAACATACCACACTCATCATTTTGGTTCCGTTAAAAAAACGAGTGTAAGGTAAAACAACCAATTTGCAATTATGCCAGTTCGCTGCTGAAAGTCAAGTGCAAGAAGAGCTAAATTACGGTAGATTACATGTTTAAAAGGTCACATAATATCAGTGTACAGATTCCAATTAACGTAGCGGTTAATTTTAATTCCTGTCATATTGTCCGTAATTTACAATTTGTCGTAGTAAATCAAATTAAGCGAAACGCAAAACATGTAGTAAACTTACTTTTCACAGACCTGCTCTCAAATAAAAAAAACATAAAGGCAGATATTATCTATCACAGAAGATGGAATCAAACAATCTCAAGATGCAATGTTTTTCTTTTGCTTCCAAAGGTTGATTTATATAAATTGCTATTGTCTGAGCTTCCATGAATGATTAACTAACCCAGTTAGTAATTTACTGATTTACGTCCTTACAGCAATGCTAATAAAAATCAAACCTTAAGACCAAGCATCAAAAGGAAAGTTAAAGTTATATAATACTGTACTTTAGCTCCTTTTCAGTTTCATGAGAAAAATAAAAAGTGAGGCCTTAATGTTCCAATATAGACAAGAGCGTACCCTTTTCTTGCTTGAAATTACAGTATTGCCCACTCAGAAAATATCATGAAATAAGAAAATTAAAACATTTCAGTATCTACTGGAGCTTTAAGTACACTTTTCTTAGGATAAAAACCTGAAAGTATAGTACTCAAATTTTCCCAATACAAAATGATTCTATGTATTTACTTTTAGAGTAAGATAAACATATTGAAACGACTTCTACTTCAAGAACGTCATTGAAACTTTTGGTTTTCAGCTCCCTAATATGAGAAATATGATCTTGAATTAATTCGATCATCTCTATCTTACAAAAAAATTTTGATTCTCATACAAGATACACCAAAAAAATAATGAAACGCGGAACTAACTCCCGCGCTCAACAAATAATCTGCAAGAACCCTTTTCAGATTGTTACGTTTTGCTAGCAATGCATCGCTTCACTTCCAAATGACTTGCAAGTTTGCAACCTTAAACAGCTGCCTCAAATGACGACAAAGAGAACCGGCCATTGTGTGTGAATCTAAAATTCTAAATTTCATGATGGGAATGAGTGGGGGTAGGGGAGGGGAGGGGAGAAAAAATTTCTTCGGTATCAAAACCATTCATCAGTTAATCACACATCCCTATTAGTGGTTTCACTAAATCTATTTACAATTCTTATTATGTTATATTCAACATTGTGTTACACAGTAGATATTAATATACTCTGTATATGTATTTATACCAATACACAAACACACTTTCTATACTGTATATACAGAAAATGCATACATGCTACACACATACACACTTTATACATATACTGTATGAATGTAGAGTATTTGTACACTTCAATTGAAGATTTTATAATCTTATGTCTCGTTTGTAGCATTTTTTAGATAGTGGTTAATAAAAGTCCTTAAGACCAATTTTCTTCTCAGAAATATTCTACAGTTGTGTCAATCAAGTGGATCTATCTTGAAAATGAATTATAATTATGACACTTAAGTCATTTAGTGAGGGAATATTCAAGTTTGAATTTAAGGTCCATGACCTAGTGAAATAGAGCCGTACTTGAAAAATTTTGTCTGAAAGTTTATAAAATAATTTCAGAAACTCAATGAAAATACTTATAAATAATCATGGTTCTCCAGATAAGACTTACTGTATACAGTATATATATAAACTACAATCAAGTACATATACACTTATCCCTATTCATGCACACACATACAAAACTAATGCACATACACAATATATACATACATACATTCATCTATACTCAGACACTTATTCATACATGGTTATATGTATAAAATGCAAACATCACATCCTTATATGCTTCAAGAATAAGTAAAAGATTCCATACAAAATATGCCTTTTTTTTCAATGAAGCTTTCTTGTAATATTGAGCTTTTTCACAAATATAATTAATTTTCTATCTTTATTTTTCTCTAGTAGAAACACTGTACTGTAAAGTATAGCTTTTTGACACTTTAAAACTTTTCAAAATGCTCTTTTTTCCACATTATATATATATATATATATATATATATATATATATATATATATATATATATATATATATATATATATATATATATAGATATATATAGATATATATAGATATATATATATATATATATATATATATATATATATATATATATATATATATATATATATATATATATATATATATATATATATCTATATATATAGATATATATATATAGATATATATATAGATATAAATATATCTATATATATATCTATATATATATATATATATATATATATATATATATATATATATATATATATATATATATCTATATCTATATCTATATCTATATATATATATATATATATATATATATATATATATATATATATATATATATATATATATATACTGTATATGAATGTAAAGTGAAATATGCACATATTTGGTCATGTATAATGCAGCAAGCTATATCATATTCATCTAAATGCAAAGGTTATAAACAGTTTGTTTCTTTGATCTGTGATTTCTCTCTGCGAGACAAACTTCTTGATTTGCTTTGTGTGACCAGTCATTTATCATCGTATTTTTCTCTCTCCTGACTTCTCTTTTACAGTACACTTCAATCCAATGGCTGGTGATGCAACAAACCCACCCGCCTGTGTGAGCCAAAGAGACAAACTTTATGCTGTTGTGTGATAGGTTTGGACATGGTACACAAAAGGAGTGTTTGATGTAGTGCGAGAAGTTATGTTTAGTTTAAATCATAAAAAAAAATGTGCAATATTGTACGGGAAGTTATTTTGTTTACAAACTATGTATAGTTGGACAGTAATTCCTGATACACTTTGCTCTGGTAAGGTTTTAAAGGCTACTCATGAATGGCAGAGGCAAGGGACAGTGACATTCCCCTACCAAGCGGGTTAATGTCCTAGAAACTAACCATATATACATATGATCAGTGCCCAAGGCCCCTCCACCCAAGCTAGGACCAAGAAGGGCCAGGAAATGGCTGTTGATGACTCAGCAGATAGACCTATAAGCTCCCCCAAACCCCCAT
Organism: Palaemon carinicauda; assembly: GCF_036898095.1. Classification (NCBI taxonomy): domain Eukaryota; kingdom Metazoa; phylum Arthropoda; class Malacostraca; order Decapoda; family Palaemonidae; genus Palaemon; species Palaemon carinicauda. The sequence continues at coordinate 187,993,094 of NC_090728.1, read as the reverse complement.
CCTTAGCTCACAAGGATGATGGGGTTGCAGCGACCCAAGGAACTAACTAGTTTGAGCAGGACTCGAACCCCAGTCTATTGATTACCAGGGAAGGATGTTACCATCAAGCCACCACAAACCTACTGCACCAGTACTTAACGAAGAGTTCATGTAGCTACACCGACAGGGTGCACTTCCTCAGAGCGTGGCGTGACAGGAATTTCCGTGTCCAACTGTACTTGTAAACAGAAGCATCAGAGGTGCCAGTGAATGCAGGAGGAAACACTTTGGTCCGATTGGATGACTCCTAGCCAATAAATGGTGAGGAAAAGCCATATATAGAAATATGGCATGGCTGATAATGAATACACCTGCCTGACAGATGACAAAAGATTATCTTTTAACCTAAACTGATACCTTTATGGGAATTACCTTATTGATTTATTCTATTTGAAACCCAGCTCCATGAGAATTAATGTCAAATTGTGCTTATATACACATACATTCAAGTAAAATATGAAATATTCAACCTGAAAATAAACAAAGATTTTACAAATCTTAAATTTACTTTAGTCCAGATTAACTTAAGATAAAAATAGCATCATCGAACTTCAAGTTTTAACGTAATTGCTTCCAAATCATAGAATGCAAGTTGCATCTTTCATTGTGACTATTCTGTAATAGCATTCCCTGACCTTATTCTCTTCACATTACCAACACAATATTCTACTGTAACCTCTTCAAATGTAATTGATGCCACAAATTAGGAAAACAGAGTTAATATGTACTTTATGATTGAATTATTGTAGTGCAATATGTGTCAGTCAATAATTTACCAAAAACCATAATCAATTTAGGTTTTCCTTTTTTTACTTTTCAATAAGAAAAATGCAGCCCAAAAAATTGTCAAGATAATGTGTATGGTTACTAAAGACGGAGCTCTTAAAGAACCTCAAAAATATTGGAATTTAAGTAATTTTTGAGTATCGGTGAATTTTCTCAATGTGCCTTCATGAATACTTAATTATAAACTTTATTTTGCCAACTTTCAAAATTAACGAAAGGCATTTCCAATTTCATGAATAAAATTTTCAATTAGAGTAAGAAATTTGAAACCCTTCATTCATTAAAAGCTATTGCGGTGATTAAAGAAAATTATTTTTGGGATGAAAATGCGAAGCTTTTAAACTTGTCAGCAGGGCAGAGTATGAAGTACTAGAAAATATGAGCTTATATCCTGGGTTTCTTGAGTTTTAATACCATATGACTTTGCTGGATTTTTCGTTAAAAACAAAGGAGCAACTTAAACCCAACTTGAATGTTTTCCACTGGGTAATGAAAATGGAAAAACTATTGACGAAAGAATCTGTGTGGCTTTTTTTCATGGTTTTCTGTCAATACTATTTTAAAATATGAAAAAAAAAAATAATCTGGAGACTAACTGAAGGAATGATAACTTGAAATCTTGGCAGTAGAGCAAATAATCTATCCTTTGAGAGAGAGAGAGAGAGAGACTAAAAAGCTTTATTTAAAATGTTCCATTTGTTCTTTCCAATTAAATAAGGGGCTTTCTGCATAGATGTTCAATGCTGAAATGTATGTCTTTAATATAAAGCATCTGGAACATTGTATTATTATGTTTAGGTATAGAAACATTTCAATTATTAGCATTTGTAAAATCTCTGGATATACTTAAGATTAAATTTTCACTAACCACTGAGACTTTCGAAGAATTTTAAGAAGTATATGTAAGCCACTTATCATTTTGGAGATTTTAGTTTATGAAGTTGTTTCACCTGTTTCTTGTTAGAATTCAAATTACACGCTGTACTGACTTCCACTAGCAATTTACTGGAGTCCCCAACAATACTGCCAAGTCCCAGCTGATGTTATTTACATTAGACAAATATTCATGTTGCCCTAAAGTTAAGCTTTGCCTTGACTTTTTCAATGGTTTGAATGAAGAGTGACGTGAGATTATTGCTTAAATTCACGTAAATAATATCAGATGTAAACCAAGTGAATAATACGTAGCTATGTTTGTTTATTTATGAAAGATTAGAAGTAGAATAAATATTGCTTTTCTCAAGATGAAGACCATTCAAATTTCTCCCACCACTGTACTCTCTTTCTGTGCTTATTCTTTCCCTTTGGACATAGGAAGTTAGAGAGATATGAGTAAATGAGTATTTCCTTTGAGTTCTTCCCTTAGGCACAAGAAGATAAGTGAATTTGAGTACTTGTCTTGTCTGGGAGCACGAAACAAAAAAATAAATCAACCCAAGTTGATATACCTCATTTCTTTTGAAGCTGTCACTGAATTTTGAAATTAACTGTTAAGTGGTAAGAAAAAACATCAAATAGCCTTCTTAAGAAACATTTCAGATTTGGTAACTTCCTTAAACTGGAGATACAAGAGTCGATTTTATGAAAAATTCCCAACACAAAGTCAACCCAGTACAAATCCAAAGTGCTGACCTTAGGACAAAGAAGGAGTTTATGTCGTCAAAGCCAAATTGGATCCTACAGCAGCCTCCTCAATACTTCAATTTCAGGAGAAAATGGAGGAAATAATGAGTGACTTTAAGATGATGTGAATTATTATAATACATATGAAATGTATAATGAAATCCTAAAGATGACAGTGAGGAGGGTTGTGACCTTGCTATCTAGATGAGTGTGAAGGTGTCAATGACTGAGAAAATGAAGAAGAGCTGATGATGATGATGATGATGACAATATGAGTGTTATTAAATATAGTTTCAATTATACTGTTGATGATAATAATGAGATTCATTGATGATAATGAAGTCAATTACTGAATACAAAACTTGAAGTGATTATAGATATTTACGTGAAGAGTGAAGAGAACTAAAATAGAAATGTAAATTAGATCATAAGTAGTGTTGAGTTTTTAAGTACAATATAAAAAAAAATTATCTTCAAAACAAGGAAAATATGAATGTACGATATAAGTGTAATAAAGAAATATCATCTAGCTCATGGAGCTTCGACAAGCCTTAGTTTTCTCCCTTTCGTATCATGACCTCAAAAGACTAAAAACAAACAAGCGGAACTTGAGATCAAACCATAAACGCTGGAACGAGCTTGAGAAGCGTTAACTCAATCACGAGTTGAGAAGGGGCGTGGATTCCGGCGCAGGCGTCCATGAGGTGATAGATTCCGAGTTAGGCACCTGGGACTTGGGCTTGGTCGAGGCATAGGTGGCGGGTCACACAAAGTCTATGGCATCTACTCATCTGCTAAACTGCCAGGAACCCATGGTCCCAACACAGCGACCTGTCGGGGATATTTCACGCTTCAGTGCTGACATGACGAGGGCGAGGAAATCTACTGAACATTTTCTTCTACGGAGATTTTATTCATACAGGGAAATTCCATTTGACATTACAGTACATAATACAGGAAAGAATTTTTACTCCAGGGGAAATTTTGGCAAGTGCTGCTTTTACACAGGATTATAACAAACACTGGTGAAGAAATAAAAAACACTATATGAATGAGGAGACAATTTCTTACTTGAAAGAAACATTTATTCACAACATGTAATAAACCTTACAACCAAGCATTACTTTGGCTTATGATCTGAATAAATTTAAACATCTCGTATACTATAACGGTCTTGAAAAGATAAAAGTATAGACGGATAATCAAAAATGGATACAATACTGTACATAAATGCTTTCCTCATATGTCATTATCTACGGTAAAAATCGTTAACCCCATACAGGTATCAATAGCATAATGGGAGGAGAGATACACTGTAATACCAATATCATTGATTTTAAAGTATACATGTAATGCCAATGATAAAATTCATGGGTACATGGGACTGAAATGGGGAAAATAGACTTCAAAAACTAAAAATAATATTCAATTACTATATTCAATTCTTTCATCAGACCCGATGTGCATATTTGTACTGTAATAACGCAGTAACACAAGCTTCACAATAAGCCCAACAAAAAGGTAAGCACTTTTGATCAATGAATTTTCGGTTAGGAGTCCAAACAATACTTAGAAATTGGGCACTCATTTCCAGCAGGAAAACTGAATCCAAACAGATCCTTCATATGACAAAGCTTCCAGTTACTCAAAAGAGGCTTACCATCTTCTGTGAATGTAGCTAAAGAGAGCCTGTGCAATTTGTTACCGAGGACGGACCCCGGCATTTCCTTCCGAGATACCGTCGAGAGGGGCACCAAAACATCTATGGAAGGAAAATATTTTTTGAGCCTAATATTGTTTGTAATGCATTTATTCATAACTGAACTTCAAAAATAAATGGTTTAATATATTTGATAAAAGACCTTAGAAATTATGTTCTTAAAAGTATAATTTGATAAAATGATAAAAGAGTTACTTGCTCAACTGTGTCATATGCTATGTATAACCCAAATTAAGTATGATATTTAATTATGTAATATGTAAGTCATATTCTTGTGATAGTATCACTAAATTACATTACAAATAGTCACTGTGTGCCTTATACCTCGTATTTACATTGTCATTTATAAATTTTCCATATAAAATATCATAAGTACACTACGGGAACTGTAATCACAGTCCAATCAAATTAATCTTTTTCCTTTTCTCTCATTTTTGATAAAATAAAAATGATCTAAATATACAAAATACAAATCAGATTCATACCATCTATTTCAGTGCCTTGGTCCAACATATGTCCCTCCAGATCATCTGGGTATTGAGCTGCCCGACGCTTCAACTCTTCAACAAAAGTGCTGATCAAAGCATCCATCATAATTGCCTGCAAAGGAACCAATAATGATCTAGAGCTCTCTGATGGCGTAAACATCTGTCAAGATGAAGAAATCCATTCAAAAGAGGTGGCCACCACCACAAAAATTACATTACCATATTTCTAAACTCTGGCTGCTAGTCACTAGGACAATCTTTTGTGCTACAGTATTTTCAAAGGCACCTCTATGTAATTATTTGCATAGGTCTGTAAATAACAGACAAATGAATAAACTACTTGAAATAAAGGGATTTTGACGAAGGAAAAATCTTTCTGGGGAGAGACCTGTGACGCCCGGTGAAAAAGTCCTTCTTTACACTTTTCTGATATAAATCTTCCAAATATACCAGAGAAAGATAAAAGCATGGAATGCAGAGGTTACTACCCTCGCGCGAGCACCTTGTGGGTGTCGTGTATACATCAGGGGCGTGTGAAAACCACTATTCACAGGCTGTCTTCCATTTAGATAATTCCTTCATCAAAGGGAAGGGCCGTAATGTAGGAATAAAATCTAAACCTTGGGAATTGTAATAATATTTTTTTTCATCAAATTCCACGTTATGAATTCTAGGTGAGTAGGGTGTGTACTACTTGCAGTGTGTCTTATATGACACACTGTAGATATTATCATGGGTCTTTTGAAGCCTCCCATCAGTCCTATTACTGTTCATAAACCTTAATCAATCTCCCTAGCTCTCTACCTTCTTCATAATTTTCTAGTTTCAATTCTCCCTATTTGAGAACACAACATTTGTGCAAACCGTACGAACCTAGTAACGTTAAAAATGGTCTTGTTAAACTTCTACAGTATCTAACGATATTAGTAACAGTGATAATAAAAGTAGTAATAATCTTTTGAAGACTAGACCAGTCTCTTCTTTTGGATTTAAGTCAAAACCTCATTTTCTGTTATCCCATCCTACCTCATCCATATTTTTTTTAATGCTCCTGTTACCTCTTTCCTATAATCTACCTTCATTCAGGAGGAAAAATCAGACAAACCCCTCTTTTCGTCATCAGTCCTAGAATGAATAAGAGCATGAAGATATCCTTCCCAAAATCCTCTAATCTAAATATGAGAAAACTTCAAATTCTTATTACCTGTTTTGAGAAGATTTGTAAGAGTTTTGAGAACCTTCTGCCGTTCTCCACGACGGCAAACTGTAGAAAGAGACAGGGAAGGCATGAGGTGCTTCGATCGTTGCTCGGCCGGGCAAAGTCCCACGACAGTTCGTCGTAACGTAAACTTAGTAACACAGTCTGAGGGAGAGAGGTACTAAGCTTGGTAATACAGTCTAACCATGAATAATGCAGCCTGCGTTATTCAGCATTCTCTTCAAAGATACTAGGCATAATCAACACCAAAACTACTTATTACTTTTGAAGACACATTCGGCATTAAAAAAGAATCTTTTTATTTATGTCCGAAAACCCAAGCCTTACATTTTATTAAATCAAAGGTATTGGGCATAATCAACACCAAAACTACTTATTTCTTCTGAAGACACATTCGGCATCAAAAAAGAAGATTTTTTGTCTCCGACTAGACAAGTCTCATTTTTTTTTAAATCAAAGCTACTATGAAGTAAGATTAGTAATATAGTAGGCCTAATAATAAAATCTCATTTTGGCAAAATACTATAATCATTATAAAATAATTTAAGCATTGTATTTGCATTATTCATAATATCATCCTCTGAAACTTGATTTATTGTTCATTTGTTCTCATCATTTATTTATTTCCATATTTCCTTTCCTCACTGGGCTATTTTTCCCTATTGGAGCCTTTGGGCTTATAGCATCTTGCTTTTCCAACTAGGGTTGTACCTTGGCTAGTAATAATAATGATAATAATAATAAGCCTTTTCATCCCAACTGTCATTTTAAACCCAAGACATGTCCGATCAAAAGCTAATTTGAAACATAAACACTATGGTATACCCTAGACTTGAAAATTCAAATGCAGACCTCAACTACGAGTAGTTCTAAATACTGTAAATTTATAGTTGGAAGTAAATTGCACACTACAGTACAGTATACCTATCATCCAATGTATGACATTCATTATAAATATATAAGGTTTAAATGGCAATCTGCAAAAACTTTAGTCTTGATATAGAGCTAGAACTGAAATCTGTACTGACTATGTATGATAAACAATTTGAAATATAGACATTGTGGTATAGCTTAGACTTGAACATTCAAATACAGACCTCAGCTACGTGAATTTCTATATAAATTTATAGCTGGAAGTAAATTTCACACTCCAGTACAGTACTGTATACCCATCACCAAATATACAACATTTCTTATAAATACATAAGGTTTAAATGGCAGTTCTGCAAAAACATTAGTCTTGATATAGAGCTAGAACTGAAATCTGTACTGACTATGTATAATAAACAATCATCTTCTTCACCCAAGGGGTTACTGCACTGTAATTGTTCAGTGGCCACTTCCCTCTTGGTAAGGGTAGAAGAGATTCTTTATGGTACGCAGCTCTTCTAGAAGGACACTCCAAAATCAAACCACTGTTCTCTAGTCTTGGGTAGTGTCATAACCTCTGTACCATGGTCTTCCACTCTCTTGTGTTAAGAGTTCTCTGGCTTGAGGGTACACTCGAAAACACTATACTATCTTATTTCTCTTTCTCTTGTTTTGTTAAAGGTTTTACAGTTTATATAGAAGATATTTATTTCAATGTTGTTAGTCTTCTTAAAATATTTTATTTTTCTTTGTTTCCTTTCCTCACTGGGCCATTTTCCCTAGTGGAACCCCTGGGCTTATAGCATCTTGCTTTTCCAACTAGGGTTGTAGCTTAACAAATAATAATAATAATAATAATAATAATAATAATAATAATAAAAATCTATACGTACAGATTTCTTCGGGTCAATGACGGTGACCCCAGTGGCATTAATTGTAACTAGAACTGGTAAATCAGGTCGCGGGAGCCACGAACTAACGCCTCGTGTAGATTGTTCTATTTGGCCGTGGAAGAACGCGCTCCTGTGTTAAAATATAAAAATTATTAATGTCTCATATATATATATATATATATATATATATATATATATATATATATATATATATGTATATATATATATATATATATATATATATATATATATATATATATATATATATATATATATATATATATATATATATTTTTTCTTCCTTGTATGTATATGTGCTTGAAGTCTGAAGATTCCCCTAAAACTGTACTTCAAACCAATAATTATTCCACTTATAATTGTGCGACTACTTTCTTACTGAAAAAAAACAATTTCTTGTTACGTAAAACTAATAAGACATAACTAATTCATTTATGTTATGACGATAATAATGGCAAACTACTGTATTATGCAATACAGTGAACCCTCGTTTATCGCGGTAGATAGGTTCCAGACGCGGCCGCGATAGGTGAAAATCTGCGAAGCAGTGACACCATATTTACCTATTTATTCAACATGTATATTCAGACTTTTAAAACCTTCCCTTGTACGTAGTACTGTTAACAAACTACCCTTTAATGTACAGAACACTTAATCCACGTACTACAGTACCCTAAACTAAAACAGGCACAAATATTAAAGGCAATTTTATATCATGCGTTTCCTAAACACGCTAAAAAGCACGTTAAAAAATGGCAACCAATGTTTTGTTTACATTTATCTCTGATCATAATGAAGAAACAAACTGGAGGTAGAGCTTTGCTTATTACCCAGACATATTTCCCATACTATTCCCTTAGAACTACATCACATCTTCCTACTTTATATATATATATATATATATATATATATGTGTGTGTGTGTGTGTGTGTGTATATATATATATATATATATATATATTTATATGTATACACATATACATACCTACATATATACATACATACATATATACATAAATACATGCATACATATATATGTATATATGTTACTGTATATATATGGGTTATGGAAAAAATCCGCAAAGTGGTGAATCCGCGATGGTCGAACCGCGAAGTAGCGAGGGTTCACTGTACTGTACACAATACACTATTAAAATCTAGTCAAGGGAAACCTCACTCTAAAGTTTTAAAAATCATCAGATTCAAAGCTGGATGGCACAGCATAACAACACCTTTTATTCCTTAATAAAACACATTCATGCTGCACACGTATACGTTCTTACCCGTAGTAAGGCAAAGACCAGGAAAATTCTAAATATTTCCGAACCAGTTTTCTTGAAGTGACGTTCGTGGGAATAGACCGGAACTGTTCTATGACTCGGATTTCAGGAGTGGATTTACTGCTGAAGCTGACCAGGTCGCTGAATTTCAGCCTACACGCGTGTTCCGGGAGGTAATCTAAGAGGCGTCGTCTGCAGGTGGAGGAAATGGAGTTAGAAGGGGAGAGTAAATTTGTGCTTTTTAAGGAAAAGTAAAATAAATAAATAAACAACAATACAAATATATGTTAATAAAATTATAACAACTAGCATTATTTACAATGGGCAATTAGTAATGGGGTACAGAAAAGTATAACAGGCCAAGGACTTAAAAAACAAGCTTTTGCATATCGTCACCCTCATAAACTAACTGCCTAAGTAATTTTCTTCACTTGTTGGGAAATCAAAAAAAAAAAACCTTTTCATTTCCTAATTCTTTATATCATTGTGTTGAGCTTCAATTCACAAATTCTTAATAGAAGAATTTGTGAATTAGAATTTGTGAATTGAAGCTCAAGACAATGATATAAAGAATTAGAAAATGAGAAGTTTTTTTTTATTTCCCAACAAGTGGAGAAAATGACTAAGGCAGTTAGTTTATGAGGGTGACGATATGTACTTTCAAGTATTGGCAAATAATTTTACAAATAAATATTGATAAGTATAATTCTTTGGGCTCTGCCACCCTAGCAGTACCAGCCGAACTCGGTTGAGTCCCATGTCAGGCTGGGAGGAAAGTAGAGAGGAGACGTCCCCTTTTGTTTCATTTGTTTGATGTCGGCTAGCCCCAAAAATTGGGGGAAGTGCCTTGGTATATGTATGTATAACTCTTTGAAAAATAATAATAATAGTACTTTAAGTAATAATAATAATACTGTACTGTAAGACTAATGATACAGGATAAAGTATTTGATTGAGCGCCCCACCTAAAGAAAGAAGGTGTGTGTGAAGTGTGGTCGTATGGACCTTGTTCGAGCCTTGCCTGGATGCCAGCCAGCATCTCATAGTCTGAGAGCTCGCACGGGTATCTCGCTGACCTCATGTTCCATTGCGCTTCTTCGTATAACAACTCTAAGATTTTGGCATCTCTGAAGAGAAAGAAGTCAACATCAATACATATACATAATCATATTTATTTTAAACCTGAAAGTGTATTTTTTATAAATGAATATATTTTTGATTAATTCAAATATTAAAGCACTTAACTGTGAACTAGGTAGTTATAATCAATTCTATGGTGATACTTATTGTCGTAACATTTTGGTAAAGTCGTATCAATTAATGCTTGATTATTAACATACTCTTCTATTTGGACATCACTCAATTCTCACCTGATTTTGACTTCATCTCTTTTACTGAAAAACACATTCCTCCTAAGCACCATTTTGGGTTCATATGCATATCTGGCATCCTGAGGTCGACTGGGGATTTGGGTAAATCTCTTTAAGAGCTCGCCCCACTGACGTCTTACCTCTAGGGCCCGCTGGTAAGGTTTCAACTGAATTTCTGTCAAAAAAAAAAAAAAATGTTTATACATTTTATTTGAAATGCCTACAAGGTAATGTACTACTTCATACTCTTATGACACTTGACATTGAACACCAAATTATCTACAGCATAAACATTTCCGAGAAGAATTTAGTAGTCGCAAATACTTATTCATAGTGAAATAAAACATCTGATAATACAGTGTTAACTTGAATGGCTTTTTCTTGTTATGATCCCAATTCTGCATCTCTGATTCTGTGATTGAATTCATTCTTCCCTTCAGCAAATATTTAGAAGTTCAACTTAATAACTGATCAATATCATTAAGAAAAAAAAATATACTACCATTACCTAGTACTGGCGAGACCATCCAGATGGCAAAGACCTCCATGGCTTGTTTCGGGAGGGCCACGTCTTCTTCTTCGATGACCATTGCCTGGAGTTCTTGAGCAGTGATGCGAGCGCCGTCCTCAAGGCGTAACCGTACCGCTACACGGGAGTGGAGGAATACGCAGACTTCGACTCCTACGAGAGATAAGACAAATAAAATTCCACATCAGTATTGAATGCTTCATTTCAAGACCAAGTTTTCATACTGTACAATAATATCCAGACTTAGCTGGATAGATATCTTTGCCAATTTATCAGCCATTTTCATGGATCTTTGCCAATTTCTCAGCCATTTTCAAGGCCACTAAATTTCTTCCAAAAGGAAGAAGAATTATCTAACCATTCAACTACAGTCGGATATCCCTTGGGAACTAAAAACTAATGTGATAGCTCCTGATCAACATCTACAGAACACTGTATATGAATTAAACTTCCCAGAACTTAAATGACTCAACTTTGACTGTCCCAAATCTTGCACCCAAATGTTCCATAAAACCACCACTCACTTTTTCTCTCTGGTTCGCTTTTATTGTTGTGCTTCTCCATCTCCTCGGCATGACTGACTGCCTGGGGTACCGAGGGATGCATGGATGAGGTCGTAGTCGTCGTGGTGGGCATAGTGTGAGAGGACATGGGCGCTGCGCTTGTCTGTGCTGGTGTTGGGGTAGCCATGAGATGTGTGGATGGGCGGCGGGTCTCCGGGTCCAGAGTCAAGGGAGGGACGTCAAAGGCCGGGGGCGGAAGGCCAGGGTAGAAGCCTGCTGCCTTGTCCAAGTGATCCGCGCTGCCTTTGTAATCCCCACGGAGGAAGTCAGCAGCAGCCCTCTCTCGCAGGAACTCCCTGGGTTGATGGGGGATATTCTCAATGAGTCTCTGTCAATTGTTAGCAGTTTGGTTTGTTCATTAACGATATATCCTGAAGTATGAGATTAGCAATCATTACTTAGGTAAGGTAAAACAACTGGAGAGAAAGACTTACCTGGAGATGGTGGCAGATCTTGGAAATGCATCAGTCTCGCCTCGTGGACGCCTAGTTAATGTGGGAGAACAAAATTAATGCAACTGTTTTTAATATAATTTTTCCTTATTTCAATAACGTTCTATACCATTTCTGAATCACACCGTATTGCCTTGCTGTTGAAATACAGAAGTATCTTTAATAAAAAGATTCAAGATTTAAATTGGGTGCCTTTCAAAATGCCTAACACAATGACCTGTGGTTTTGGTTAACTAGACCAAGTGGCCTCATAACTGTATAAATCTTATCATTTACCTAATTCAAGGAAAGATTTTTTTATTCAATTTCTAATTGGTTCTTTTATATTACTCTTCCATACTCAAACTGTTTGACGTTATACTTTCCTTTTTGTTAACTTTGCCAATTATTAATATTTGGAAAAGGTGAATCTCAGTGAAATAATGAACAGAAAACAGTCATAGATTCAACTTTTAGATTCTAAACCAGAAATCTGTTTCACTGTCGCTCGAATTTAGGCGAGAGCTACAACTACATGCCTAGTTAACCAAACCAACGAATGAAAACCAACTTCTGGAGCATCATTCCGTGATACGAAAGACTACTGTCCTTCTAGGGTGTTATCTATTCTAGAAAGTAGGTGCTAGGAAGACAGTGCCCAGGTGATTCTCAAGAGAAAAGAAAAAAAAGAAAAAGGTGCCAGGAATGAAAAGATAAAGGGCTCAAGCAAAAGAGCAGGGCAACATGGAATACAAGGAGGAGATCTTTGAAATATACGGCGGACATATTGAAAGTTACGATTAGTATAGAGAGACATTTAACAATAACAACAACCGCATAGGAAACAGATATAGATTCCAGCGCTCGTGAATCTTTGACATGTCCAGAATGACAACAGCGATACACAGAATACTTATTTACGTAGCGTTCACACAAACACTCACGAAACCTGATGAATAGAATAACATTATAGATTTTGTCCATCTTTTTATGAAATACACCCACTGCTCAAAATAGTGTCACCCAATTCCACCTTCTGGCTCAGAATCAAATTCAAAATCCAATAAACTAGATCCAATAAATCTAATTCAATTAACCGTTTACAATTTTGGATACTCTGAATCTATGAACTACAAGGCGTCGGGACTACGTGTACATTGAAGTGTATGAAAATCGCATTCTAAAATACATTCGTGCACATAAAAATGTGAGTACAAAAGAGTAAAGAAAATAAGGTACTTAAGCTAGATACTAAGGCAAAATCATACAAGTGAAAAAGTACTTTTATTTCTAATATTAAATCTATAATTCAATTAGCAAGCCATCATTCATATCCAATCAGGGAACAGAAGTTGGATGCTGCCCCATATACTTTGGGGTGAATCCCAACTTATGTTCTTTAAGGGGGGTGCCAGGCCCACACATATGCCCTTACCCCTTCTCCTCAAATCCCACCAAGCACACTCCAGTCTTACCTTCGCGTCCTATGCAGCCGATTACAGTTGGAAATATAAGCAAAATGTAAAGAAAAGAACAAAAGGGAAGTTTCAAACAAATTATATTATCATTATCAAGAATGATGGCAGCAATGGATAGTGAAGACAGAGCAAATAAGCTTACTACGAAATACAGATTATCATCAAAGGACTACAGGCAACTATGAAGTTAGTGAATTCTCTAAAGAGTTTGGCTCTACTACGTAAGCTCACCACAATGTTTACCGCCAGCTGCGGTTACTACGACTACCACTACTACAGGCCTACGATCAAATGAGATGGACCAGAGGGATGCTTGTGTGTGTGTGCAGATATCCTTTCATGATACCCAGATCCTTCCTCACACAGTTAGAATATCATATCATTCATAACCTCATTATTGTTTTTTTTTTATTATTATTATTATTATTATTATTATTATTATTATTATCATTATTATTATTATTATTATTATTATTATTATTATTACTTGCTAATCTACAACCCTAGTTGGAAATACAGGATGCTATACGCCCAGGGGCTTCAACAAGGAAAATAGCACAGAGAAGAAAGGAAAAATAAAATATTTCAAGAACCGTAACGACATCAAAATATAAATATAAACAATAAAAACTTTAAGAAAACAAGAAGAAGAGAGATAAGATAAAATAGTATGTCCGAGTGTACCCTCAAGCAAGAGAACTCTAACCCAAGACAGTGGAAGACCATGGAACAGAGGCTATGGCACTACCCAAGACTAGAGAACAATGGTTTGATTTTGTAGTACCCTTTGCCTAGAAAAGCTGATTACCATAGCTAAAGTCTCTTCTACCCTTACCAAGAAAAAGGTGGCCACTGAACAATTACAGTGCATTAGTCAACCCCTTAGGTGAAGAAGAACTGTTTGGTAATCTCGGTGTTGTCAGATGTATGAGGACAGAGGAGATTCTGTAAAGAATAGGCCAGTCTATTCGGTGTAAGTGTGTGCAAAAGGAAAGTGAACCATAACCAGAGAGAAGGATCCAGGGTAGTACTGTCTGGCCAGTCAAAGGACCCCATAACTCTCTATTGGTAGTATATCAACGGGTGGCTTCCACTCACGGTAAATGCAACAATATCAATGACACATAACAAAATAATATTGAATAAACTTCTTTTTTTTTTGTATCTAATAAAAATACAGTACAGTGATCATTTCTTTATGGTAAATTAAATATTTCTCTTTAGGATGAAGTCAATTCTCCTTTATTCACAGGTGCTCTAAGCTATCTAACAAGCTATGGCTTCCTGAAGTAACGCACTAATGCTGATAACGATTTTTCTATCGATTTACAAATGAAAAGATGTCAGCTCAATACTTTAAAATTACTTCTAATTGATACACTCCAATTATAAATATATTTTCCATATCAAAGTCATCCCTCCCCCCTTTTCACTTTTATTATATTTTCAGTACCATCCCCACATAAAAAAAACCATCACCAATTACATCAGAAAACTGTTTTTTTATTACTTTACTTTTGAAATATAATAAATATAAAGTTTTCTCACATCAAAAGCATCAGCGTGGCATTGATCAAAGAGTTTGAAAGTTCATAAACAATAATCTTTCGTTTGTGCCAGCCAAGTTAAAATTCGAATCAATAAAGCTGTCAGTTTGAAGAAATAAATAATGTGGCTGCCCTTATGAACTCGGCATCGAGTGGTTGAAAGATACGAGGATCAGCGATACTTATAATTATTGATTAAATTAATTAAAAGCAACATGATTGCAATCAAACATCATAATATAATTCGACTGATAAACTTGCTGATAACTGACACCCAAATTTACTAACGACTAATTACAGCATTTGCGTGCCAATAATAGTGTCTCTATAATTAGACAATTCAGTAGTTATCTAATAACAATCGTTGCTATGGAGACGGGCATCAAAGCACATATGAGTTCTATTTTCACTCAGATGTTTCAAAGGATTTATTTGTGGGATATAGAAATTGCAATTTAAAATTTAGTAGAATGGAGAGGAAACCAGAGTCCAAAGCTAAATTAACCTGGATATAATTACAAACTACTTTACAGAATCCATTAACCAAATAAACAATAGACCTATCAAATTACTTTATTATTAGGATAATCTGCGCGGAAAAAATATTTCCTAGTTTTCATATCTAACAGGCTATAGAATTAAAGAGTATAATTTGCGTTTGTTCAGTCTACAGCTAATACAACGTGGCTATATCTCAATTTATTTTCTTGGTATTGATATATCTAGAATTTTGACACATTTTTCCAGGGAGTAAAACATACTGAAGAAAAAAAAAATCTTCTAACATCTGAGTTTTATATTTATGAAGAATTCTTACTCTGGAGTGACACTATAATTCTATCTAAAATTTGCGAAAAAAAACAACTTCGATATTGAACCGTTCTCTGTAACGTATTTCGTTATAACGAAACATTTCTTTCATGTAAATAAAATTCTATGTAACAAAAACATTTATAAATAAATATTCTTTAATTAAAATGACCTTAAAACTAATTGGAGCATTTTTAACTCACTCAAAGAAATAGGAAATGATGAGTATATGCATGAACCGTTCCAACGAACGCTCCCAGTAAACAGTTCCAGTTAGCGCGCCTACGCAAACGGCGTTGAGTCGCGAGCTTTAACTTTGCTCTAGATATATACTGTCTATACAAGAGAGTCCATTGCAAAGAAGTGTTTTATGCACATCAAAGGCTCTGGATCAAGGTGATCTTTGATGTCAGCTCAAAATCCCTCGAAACGCAATATACATTTCCCTACTAACAATCACTTTTTTTTTTATTGATTGGCTCAACGATGTTAATAAGGTCAGATATGTTATAGGACGGATTAATAAAAAATGGATGTTTACAACAAGGCTGTTCTTAAATAATTTTATTTTGATTGTTCATTACTTGTCTTGTAGTTTATTTATTTCCTTGTTTCCTTTCTCATTGGGCTATTTTACCCTAATGTAGCTCTTGGGCTTATAGCATTCTGCTTCTCCAACTAGAGTTGTAGCTTAGCTTATAATAATAATAATAATAATAATAATAATAATAATAATAATAATAATAATAATAATAATAATAATAATATGTTTGACCCTTTCCACATTCAAGGTAGAGGTCAATTTAGTTCTTGCAGTGTCAATAAGACTGTCTTCCTTTTACTTAATCCTTGGGGAAGGGTAGAGCACTCCCATCAAGTGTAGGAAGAAAAGGCCACCCCCGAATTCATTCGAGGGGTAAAGAAAATAGCCCTTATTTCCACACTCGAGAAGGAGAAAATGCAAATATTCTTTCACTTATTCATTATGCTTTAAAGACAATATTCTTTCACACTGTCTTAATAGAATGAAACCCTCATCTAATAATTTATTGAAACCAAAAATATCCTTCCTTTCATACTTTATTGAGACCAAAAATAGCCTTCCTTTCATACTTTATTGAAACCAAAAATATCCTTCCTTTCATACTTTATTGAAACCAAAAATATCCTTCCTTTCATACACTTTTAATGAAATAAATAATATATATCACTTCACACAGAACAGAAATACAGTATTTTCACTCAATTATAATGAAGTCAACATCTTTAACTCGCTCTAGGTAGACACACGCCATTATCAAGAATAAAAATACAATAATTTCACTCAATCATAATAAAATCCAACATCTTTCACTCGCTCTTGGTGGAATGTAGCCTACACATCAGTCTAAGTGTAATGAAAGTATCATTCCTCCAACAGACACACTCCCAACAGGAATGACATCACATATCCTTCCACTCCATCCCTCTGGTAAGGAATCACTCCCCAAACCTTTCCCCCATCACACTCGGGCAGGTCAAAACTTCCACACTTCCTCCTCACCTGGATATAGTGGCGGATCGAGGGAAAGCATCGTAGTCCGCGTAAGGTCTCCTGGTCGGGTACTCGACTGGTATGACTGTGATGTAATTCTGCCCGGCGTCTGTCTGGTGACCTCCCATGCCGCCCCCGTCCTCTTCCTCGAAACCATAGTCCGACATTTTTCCCAATGGCATCGGCTGTTTCGTCGTGGAGAAGATAATGGATTAGTTTCGGGATTTGTGATACTATCTTTCATTAAATAGGATTAATAATATAGTTTAGATGGTATTGGTTGGAATATACATGTACGAATAATGAATTAATAATACATTTCCAAAATGAATGTAAATGTAAGAGCTTATTTCTAAATTCTCTATGAGAATATCTATTATCTTATCATTGCGTTCTGATGTGCAGTATAATTCAATAATTTATATAGCATACAGTTTTAATATAAGGCTGGACCTTAAAATACCAATAATATCAAAGAAGAACGAAGAGTTTAGGTACAAGAGATAAACAATTACGCAACTCTCGGTCCAATAACTGCGTTTGGCGGGAAAGTCGAGGCGATAACAACAAAAGCATCAATAAACACCACGACTCTATTCACCAGCTTTATTTATAGGTCACAGAAAACACATTTCAGAATATTTTTTTTTTACGTGAGATGAGAAACATAAAAGGAAAACCGAAGGACAAACACACCCGCGGGAA
>NC_090728.1:187827692-187967692 GCF_036898095.1 Palaemon carinicauda | reverse complement strand
CAATATAGTTGTCGTTAGGAAAGGGAGAGGGGGTGGAATGGGTTGAATCTGTGTTTGTGTGTGCATATCTATCTAAATATTTGACGGTCATCTATGACGGGTCGCGTATACTAGTATCGATGTAATAATAAAAGGAGAAACTATTGTTATGATTGGAGAGTCAGTAGAATCAGTCATAAGAACAAAATAAGTATGACGGAGCAATGGAAAGGTGACTCTGCCTGAAGAATAGAAGTAGTATATTCATATTCATATTCATATTATTATTATTAAATGCTAAGCTACAACCCTAATTGGAAAAGCAGGATGCTATAAGCCCAGGAGCCCCAACAGGAAAAATAGCCAAGTGAGGAAAGGAAACAAGGAAAAATAAAATATTTTAAGAATAGTAACAACATTAAAATAAATATTTCCTATATAAACTATAAAAACTTTAACAAAACAAGAGGAAGAGTATTTACGATACATGTAACGGGATGCAATAGTGAAGGAAGAAGAGATGAATCACAAAATAGGTGAATCACGAGAGGAATCGCCAAGTAGGTGAATCACGAGATGAATCGCCAAGTAGGTGAATCACGAGATGAATTGCCAAGTAGGTGAATCACGAGATGAATCACACAGTAGGTGAATCATGATGAATCACAAAATAGGTAAATCACAAAATATGTGAATCATCGGATGCATCACAAAATAAGTGAATCACGCGATGAATCAAAAAATATGTGAATCACAAGATGAATCACAAAATAGGCGAATCACGAGATGAATCACAAAATAGGTGGATCACGAGATGAATCACAAAATGGGTGAATCACAAGATGAATCACAAAATAGGTGAATCAGGAGATGAATCACAAAATAGGTGAATCACGAGATGATTCACCAAATAGGTGAATTACGAGATGACTCGCCAAATAGGTGAATCACGAGATGACTCACCAAATAGGTGAATCAGGAGATGAATCACAAAATAGGTGGATCCCGAGATGAATCACAAAATAGGTGAATCACAAGATGAATCATGAGATGAATCATAAAATATGTTAATACCGAGATGAATCACAAAATAGGTGAATCACGAGATGAATAAAAAAATAGGTGAATCACATGATGAATCAGAAAATAGGTGAATCACGAGATGAATCACAAAATAGGTGAATCACGCGATGAATTACAAAATAGGTGAATCACGAGAGGAATCACAAAATAGGCGAATCACGAGAGGAATCACAAAACAGGTGAATCACATGAGGAATCACAAAACAGGTGAATCACGATGAATCACAAAATAAGTGAATCACGAGAGGAATTACAAAATAGGTGAATCACGAGTTGAATCACAACATAGGTGAATCACAAAATAGGTGAATCACAAGATGAATCACAAAATAGGTGAATCACGAGATGAATCACAAATTAGGTGAATCACGAGATGAATCAAAAAATAGGTGAATCGAGATGAATAAAAAAATAGGTGAATCACGAGATGAATCACAAAATAGGTGAATCACGAGATGAATCACAGAATAGGAGAATTACGACATGAATCATGAGATGAATCACAAAATATATGAATCATGAGATGACTCACAGAATATGTAAATCATGAGATGAATCACAAAATAGATGAATCATAGAATAGGTGAATCACGAGATAAATCACAAAATAGGTGAATCACGAGAGGAATCACAAAATAGGTGAATCACGAGAGGAATCGCAAAATAGGTGAATCACGAGATGAATCACAAAATGGGTGAATCACGAGATGAATCACAAAATAGGTGAATCACGAGATGAATCAAAGAATAGGAGAATTACGACATGAATCATGAGATGAATCACAAAATAAGTGAATCACGAGATGGCTCACAGAATATGTAAATCATGAGATGAATCACACAATAGAGGAATCATAGAATAGGTGAATCACGAGATAAATCACAAAATAGGTGAATCACGAGATGAATCACAAAATAG
The DNA here is from genome assembly GCF_036898095.1 of Palaemon carinicauda. NCBI lineage: Eukaryota > Metazoa > Arthropoda > Malacostraca > Decapoda > Palaemonidae > Palaemon > Palaemon carinicauda. The sequence goes on along the minus strand of NC_090728.1, from coordinate 187,965,711 downwards.
GTAAATCACTAAAGGAATCACCAAATAGGTGAATCACGAGATGAATCACAAAAATAGGTGAATCACGAGATGAATCACAAAATAGGTGAATCAAGAGATGCTTCACAAATTAGGTGAATCACAAGATGAATCACAAAACAGGTGAATCACAAGATGAATCACAGAATAGGTGAATCACGAGATGAGTCACAAACTAGGTGAATCACGAGATGAATCACGAGATAAATCACAAAATAGGTGAATCACGAGATGCATCCCAAAATAGGTGAATCACAAGATGAATCACAAAATAGGTGAATCACGAGAGGAATCACAAGTTGAATCACAAAATTGGCGAATCACGAGAGGAATCACAAAATAGGTGAATCACGAGATGAATCACAAAATGGGTGAATCATAATGAATCACAAAATATGAGAATCACGATGAATCGGAAAATAAGTGATTCACGAGATGAATCACAAAATAGGTGAATCACTAAAGGAATCACCAAATAAGTGAATCACAAAGGAAATCCGAGGAAGTGCAAAATGGGAAACAAGGATATGAGTGTGAAAATTATTGGTCCAAGTATCCCGTATGTAAATTGTTATAAGAAAGTTGAATACAAATGAAGGAAATGTGTGAAAAAAAAATTAATAAGAAATGTTTATGTCGTAAATATAAAATTAATATTAATAGATTTATGGATATGAAGAAATGGTAGAAAGTTGAGCACAATGAATGCCAGAAAATCTGGTGTTGGTATCTGGGGAGGCCATTCAGCACCCATGAAGGAATATTTACAAAGTTGGATAGAAAGATGGAAGCAAGGAGATATAGAAGAATGCTAAAAAGTGAGTGCAGCTATATGGACCTATGGTTGGGTGGTACATCACTTGGCTTCCGTTTAGTAGGCTTTTGGATTGGTCCATGGCTACCACTCATCCTCCAGTTACTCTTCTTAAAGGGGATGGAAATATATATATATATATATATATATATATATATATATATATATATATATATATATATATATATATATAGATATATATATTTATAAGTTTTTCTTCACATTGTAATCCACGAATCAGAAACTAAGTGGTGAATACAGCATTGATTGTTGTGTTAGTTTATCTGGGACCTCTTTCTGATATGGGCATTTTTTTTTTATTCAAATTACCATTATAAACATTAAATCAAGTTACAATCCTACTTAAAAAAAAAACAGGACGAATCAAGCCATAATAGTCCCCATATAGAGAAAGCATTGGGGCGTGGAAGGAGTAAGAGTGAAGCAAGGGTACACTAAAGAAGAGAATGATAAAATATGAATATAAGAAAGCCAACTTATAGATGAACCTCCATGCATCCTTAGACTTTCTATCAAGTCTGCCAAAGGCGCCGCTTAGATAAGAAAGAGCAAATTGACAGTAGAGCGTCCTTGACTACGCATTAACTCAAGTACATGGGTCACTTAAAGAAACTATGTCCCTATCCAAGACTGGAGAACATTGGCTTGAGTTATGAGCCCTCTCTTTTAAGTGCCCACAATAATACTTAACTTGTACAATATCTACAAACCTAAAAGAGTTTAGTTGTTGTATTGTTAGTTTTTCAGTTGTCTAGGAAAGAAGGACATGAGTAACACGTGTAAGGATCTAACACTAAACTGTCTGGCCAGTCCTTAAAAGGATCTTATAGCCAAGGTAGTATATCTCCATTGTCTAAGGCCTGCTATTGTTAGGATATATATACAGTATATATATATATATATATATATATATATATATATATATATATATATATATATATATATAAAATTGAGCGTAATAGTTATACATTTCTACTTCTTATACATTAAACACTTCAACACACATACATACACATATATATATATAAATATACATATACACACACATATATATATGTGTATATATATATATATATATATATATATATATATAAACACACACACACACACACACATATATATATATATATATATATATATATATATATATATATATAAAGAAATTTCCCCTGACTAGAAGGGTTTTCAAGGGATAAACAATATAAAAGACAATGCCACTTCCATACTTTAAGAGTAGAAAATTTCCACATCATTAATACTTTCAAACATACACTGTAGCCTAAGGAAAAGCGTGGTGAATTATCCTTTCGTAAAATGCGCTAGTCTCTGCTACCCTCTACGTACTTCGTCTCCCATTATCTTTTCATCAACATTCAATATTCCATTCTCTCCATATAACCAAACCATCTCGAAATACTTAGAGCCATCTTCTTTATCACTTCTCAGTCTCAACTTTTCGCATATTGCTAAAATTTTCAACTCCGTATCTTCTATACACACAAAATTAACAATTTCAACCATTATATAGCATCATTATAATTCAATATCCACGCTTCATTTCCACAAAAAAATTATTCTTAAACTAAATACATAAGGTTTGAAATACAGCCATATGATTGACAGGTTAATAGAATCAAAGACTGCTTAAAAATACAAAGGCAAGAGACAGTTCATTGCGTTGACACACATAGACAGGACATACAGAGATACAGTACTAAAGACCCTTCCATCCCTAAATAGGATCAAGGAAGACCAGGCACTGGCTAACGAATTTAATTCTAGCTCCCTATTGAGACTCTGGATGCTGCTTAAACTCAAAACCAACAGAATGATCCTACTAATTTATCATCTCAGAAACATCAGAAAGTACTAGAAGAATGGCTGCTAGCTATAACAGTTGTATTAAATAGGGAGATAGTACCCTATTACGTAATCTTATTGTATAATTTCTGCTTTTCTGGAAGAATTGAAAAAAAAAAATGCTGACGTGGATTCTTTTAACCCATCTGGATTCTATCTTATATAAGTGGATGGGTTGGTAGGAGTCTTATAACCCTTGAGAAAATAGGAGTTTAGTGTGATAATAAATACAGGATAGTATTTATTAAATCCAGGATATTCATTAAATCCGGGACATTTATTAAATCCAGGATAATATTCCTTAAACACAGGATATTTATTAAATCCAGGATATTTATTAAACCCTAGATATTTATTAAATCCAAGATAATGTCTATGATATACAGGATACTATTTATTAAATCCAGGCTATCTATTAAATTCAGGATATTTATTAAATCCCAGACATTTATTAAATCCAGGATAAAATTTATTAAATCCAGGATAAAATTTATTAAATCCAAGATATTCATTAAATCCAGGATAATATTTATTAAATCCAGGATAACATTTATTAAATCCAAGATATTTATTAAATCCAGGATAATATTTATTAAATCCAAGATGATATTTATTAAATGCAGGATAACATTTATTAAATCCAAGATATATATAAAATCCAAGATAATATTTATTAAATCCAAGATATTTATTAAATCCAGGATAACATTTATTAAATGCAGGATAATATCTATTAAATCCAGGATAATATTGATTAAATCCAGGATAATATTTATTAAATCCAAGATATTTAATAAATCCAGAATATTTATTAAATCCAAGATAATATCTATCAAATCCAAGATAATATTTATTAAATCCAGAATATTTATTAAAACCAAGCTAATATCTATCAAATCCAGGATAATATCTATCACATCCAGGATATTTATTAAATCCAAGATAATATCTATTAAATCCAAGATAATATTTATTAAATCCAAGATAATATTTATTAAATCCAGAATGATATTTATTAAATCCAAGATAATATCTATTAAATCCTGGATAATATTTATTAAATCCAGAATGCTATTTATTAAATCCAGAATGCTATTTATTAAATCCAAGATAATATCTATTAAATCCTGGATAATATTTATTAAATCCAGGATAATATTTATTAAATCCAAGATAATAATAATTAAATCCAGGATAACATTTATTAAATCCAAGATATTTATTAAATCCAGGATAACTTTTATTAAATCCAGGATATCTATCTATTAATAAAAGGATCTTCAACCATATGCGCTTCAGAATTAAAACCCAAAATGACTTGTCACTGCTTTGTTCCTTATCAGAAGCTAAAAAATAATAAATATACAACATTTTCGGTTATCAATTTGTTCTGTAGAAGTGTTTTAATTCTTTCATTATACTTTTTTTTCGAGTACTGTTCACCTGTCTGGTCTTCGACCGCTGAATCTCATTTTAATTTGTTGGACAAAAACTATCGGTCTATTAATTTTCTTATACCTGATTATCATTAATATTATTATTATTATTAATTATTATTATTGTTATTATAATTAATTATTATTATTGTTATTGTTATTATCATTATTATTATCATTGTTGTTGTTTTTGTTGTTGTTGAGTTGGAAAAGCAGATGCTATATTTCATATATATATATATATATATATATATATATATATATATATATATATATATATATATATATATATATATATATACATATATATATATATATATATATATATATATATATATATACTATAAAAATACCTATTTCAGCCTGTTCAACATAAGAACATATTAATCTCTGGGATCGTCGTTCAATTAGTTTATTATGTACGTTGTATAAGATTTATAATAACCCTGACCATCCTTTCCATTCAAATCTTCCTAGAGTCAGTACAATCGTACACGTAATACTATAGGTATGCAGTTAATTCTAATAGTCAAGCCTTCTGCATAATAAGAATCAATACGTTATAGTATTCTAGAAGTTTTAATAAGAATCAATAAGTACTATAGAAGTTTAATTCCATCTATGACCAAGTTCTGGAATGATCTTCCTAATCAAGCAGTTGAATCGGTGGAATTTCAAAAGTTCAAACTTGCAGCAAATGTTGCTATACTGAACAGGCTGACATAAGTCTTTCTTTATAGTTTATATATGAAAGATCAATTTCAATCTTGTAACTGTTCTTAAAATATATATCAATTGTTCATTAATTCTCTTGTAGTTTATTCATTTCTTTATTTCCTTTCCTCACTGGGTTATTTTTCCCTGTTGGAGTCCTTGAGCTTAGAGCAATCTGCTTTTCCAACTAGGGTTGTAGCTTAGCTAATAATAATAATAATAATAATAATAATAATAATAATAATAATAATAATAATAATAATAACCAACACACATGACAGCCCTTGTTAGAATTCGCCCACGGTAATGAAATATAAGTGTTGATATCAACCTTTCCATGCAATGAAATACAAATAAAGATCTTACAATAATAATAATAATAATAATAATAATAATCAAAATAGAACACATCACAGAACACGTATCACGTAGCCGATGGCTGTATAACTAAAATAATAATTCAATTGAAAGAGAAGTTGTTTAGTAGGCCTACAGATGTTTTTGCCTGCTGCTAAAACTAAGAATGAACTGTAGTATTTTCAGGATGGGTAAATATCCTGGAAAACGATCCTACCATTTTCCTAACCAAGCAAGATACAAAAATATGATTCTATTTGAGATTACCAAAGAAGAGGCTAAAATCTTTCTTGTTTACATTTTGATTCGGTGTACTTTCGGTGGCCGCCATGATGGTCTAGGTAGGTCTAAGGTCCTTTGGTAAGCCTATATATTCCTAGACTGTATCGGTTATTTCGAAACTTCATTATTATTATTATTATTATTATTATTATTATTATTATTATTACTAGCTAAGTTACAGCCCCAGTAAGAAAAGCAGGATGATATAAGCCCAAGGGCCCCAAGAGGGAAAATATCCCAGTGAGGAAAGGAAACAATGAAATAAATAAACTATATAGACTATAAAAAATAATAACTAAGAAAATATCTTACGATCAGCAACAACGTCAAAACAGATTAGTCACATATGAACAATGAAGAGAGAATAGTATGCCTGATTGTACCCCCAAGCAAGAGAACTCTACCGCAAGACAGTGGAAGACCGTGGTACACAGGCTATGGCACTATCCAAGACTAGTGAACAATGGTTTGATTTTGGAGTGTCATCCAAGAAGAGCTAAGGAGTCTCTTCCACCCTGACCAAGTGGAAAATAGCCACTGAACAATTACAGTGCAGTAGTTAACTCCTTGAGCGAAGAAGAATTGTTTGCTAATCTTAGTGTTATCGGGTGTATGAGGACAGAGGAGAATGTGGAAAGAATAGACCAGACTATTCGGTGTATATATATATATATATATATATATATATATATATATATATATATATATATATATGGGAGACGGAAAAATGAGCCGTACCCAAAAAAGGAGGGATCCAACGTAGCACTGTCTGGACAGTCAAAGGACCCAATAACTCTCTAGAGGTAGCATCTCAACGGGTGGCTGAATGGGGGTATGTTCAGTCATGCCATAACCTTGGTGAATCACATGTTTACATTTTGATAGTTCTCTTTACTTAAATGAGATGACAGACTCAAATTATGTTAGCATATAAGGTTAGGTTTATTAATGTTCTCATATCTTAAAATCAAATAAGACTACATAAGAAAGGATCCATATCAGATGGAATTAATCAATTGATTGATAGAATCCAATAGCATAGCATTGGATTTCTTAACTCTTGCACACTTTAAAAGCTTTAATCTCATAGGAATTCTACTATACTTATAAACGAGCATGCATAATCCTATGATCGACAGGGGTACCAACCACACTTAGCTAGGCATTTGTTTACCTGTTGGCAGCCATGGTGGATAGTGATACAAGGGTAGCAACATTAATGTAATACTTGCTAGTAATGAATTATTAACACCTAGACATATGTATATATTCGACTGCATAATGCAGTGTGTATACAAGGGGCAAGGCTCAAAATAAAAGATTGAATGCTTTTTTTTTTTTCATTTTACTTATTTTTGTCTTTATTTATTTTTCAATATCAAACTATCACTGTCGCACGAAAGATTTGTTGGTTATAAGAATGGGAATTTATAATAATAATAATAAAGTCCTTTTAACTACATTGTTATTTTAATTTATTATTTTATTAATCTTGTGATACTGTTTAACGTAGGACGTACATCATGAATAATATTTTCTAAATTCACATGAAAAATTTTTCTTTGAAATCCTTTCGTGTATGACTCAACTCTTCCCAAATTATTAACCCAAATGACGAAAACTGTTTTCGATCAGGACAATTTGAAGGAAAATCATAAAAAAAAAAAAACATTTCTTTGTTTGTGGGTAGGGAGTGACATGTCTACTGGAAATATCTTTAATTTAATAAAAAAAAAATACTAATTAAAACCAGAAAATATCTGCACTAGGAATTTAGGGATTTTCATATATTACAACACTGAGAGACTATCTTCATTTTCTTCAACCTCATAAAATAATAATAATTGAAATTCTACTTTTCTTGATTATGTATGGCAGAAAATAACCACCAAAATGGATATATTTATCATTTATCAACGAACCACTAATATATAATCCTTCTCGACGGAAAATAATTTCTTATTGATGAATGAATTACTAAGAATACTCACAACAAATTCCAATCAAGAATTTCTTTGCTGGTCAGCTGAGCTAGTGATACAGAAGCCCGATATTTCCACCTCTCTTTGTTTCAATTAAACATCTGTGCAATGAATTACTTTTGCTGAATATTAAGCTAAAAAGCTTATTACGCTTTTAAACCTCTGTTCTTTTCCTTCGCAGCTTTAAAGCTTAGTCCAGACGCCTCGAAGGAAAATATCTCTGGTATCCATTTTGTAAACAAAGATGGAAGTGTTTGGCATCGTGTGATTCATGTTTATTGAGTGTGTTTGCTCCCGAAATTATTAGTCATTATTTCTTGTAATCGTCGAATAAATAGAATATTTCTTTCACTTTAATTCTCGATGTTTATTTAATTATCCCTCGATGTTAGAATGTAAACAAACGGCTGAAAACTGCATATTTCTGATAGGCATATTCCTATTCCATTGTTTTCCATCGAAAGCATTTCTTAAAAATATTTTACAGAGTCCAGGAGGCCTTTGAAGTATCATTATATCGACTCTTTGTTCTTATTAGTTAAACGAGGGTTCCATAAATATCTCTTTAAAACCAGTTCCTCTGGATCCAATAACAAGGGGTTGGTAAGTCAACCTTCAATTGTTGATTACCGATAATTCATGAAGTTACGCACTTTCATTCCCTTTAAAACCACACTTTTCACAACCAGATGGTTTTAATAAACTCGCATAATCACTCATTTCATTTCCGCCTTCGAAAACGCTTTATCCTTCGACGAATAGGTCGGTAAAATGAACTATTTCGAGGCGAAACATGTAGGTCAGACCGTTGGAGGCTACACAGCCGTCCAGCGGAGACTTACCTTATATTTGGCTGTGTGGGCCATCCTCCAGCCACAGCTTCGTCATGAGGCTTTGTTTGCAGTGGCTGTTAGTGTAACATTTTGCAATATCTTTCTGAGATCGGTCAGGAATCGGTATATCATGAATGAATCGCCACAGCCGTTGGTAAAGAACTGCTACCGCGCCTGCCAGCTATGTTTAATCAATACCTGGTCTACCAGATAGCTCGCGCAACCTAGCTCTTAATATTTCTCCTTTGAGGGTGTTTGGGCAGGCTGGCTGACTTCCCGACCTGCAGATGGCCGGGGTTTGATTAATTGCAGGCTAATGACTTTACTTTTAATAAGTCCAGGGAAAGAACCATGACCTTACGAATCAAATGACAACCATAAGCTGGATCATTCCCGTTTTCTATTGATTGTTGTGATGAAAACACGTTTTCTGAATTGGATGAATTCGAGGAATAGCTTTTCTATATTGGAATTTATCACGAGATATTTCTTTGTTACGTTTTGCTTATATATGTAATATAACGATTAATAAATACTCGTATAATTTTTTTTATTACATAACAGATATCATTATATGTATTAATTAATATAAATATAATACAATTGAGAAATTTAAAACTACTATCTTTTGTCTTCGGGTACTAAAACATTTTCTGTTGACAGTAAGGGAATTCTTGGAAACAAGAAGACTGATGATGCAAATATTTTTGAGGAATTTATTATTTCTATTCTTGTGAAATTCAATTTTCTATAGCTGTTTACAAAAAAAAAGTTAAATGACAGGATAAATATTTAAAAAACTACATGTAGTAAATAATCGTTTTTTTTTTTCAAAAGATTTTTTTAAAATGTTTTTTCTTAAATATCCCACACAAAACGAAAATCATTGATTACAAAAAAAAAAAAAAAAAAAAACATCGCCTCCCCTAAAAAAACAATACTGGTATGTATTTAATCGCTATAAATACTACCTCTTATTCTGCATATACTAACTATGCATGAATTATTAATTTCATTCACCAATCAATAACTACAAGAGGGAAATGGCAAGACCCGATTACTTATCATATTTAACCAATGTACGTCCATACGTTAAATGAATATATATATATATATATATATATATATATATATATATATATATATATATATATATATATATATATATATATATATATATATATATATATATACCACGGTTTATGCGACCGGTCAAAAATGACGGCTATACATTTAGATAGATATGCACACACACGCACATAGATACAACTACTCCCACCCGCACCCCTCCCTCTTACCAAACTACCACACGGAAGTTTATTTTTTATTATTATTACTTGTTAAACCACAACCGTAGTTGGAAAAGCAGAATGCTATAAGCCCAGGGGCCCCAACCGGAGAGGAAACAAGGAAAAACAAAACATTTTAAGAACAGTAACAACATTAAAATAAGTATTTCCTATATAAACTATTAAAACTTTAACAAAACAAGAGAAAGAGAAATTAGATAGAATAGAGTGCCCAAGTGTACCCTCAAGCAAGAGAACTCTAACCCAAGGCAGTGGAAGACTATGGTACAGAGGCTGTGGCACTACCCAAGACTAAAGAACAATGGTTTGATTTTGGAGTGTCCTTCTCCTAGAAGAGCTTCTTACCATAGCTAAAGAGTCTCTTCTACCCTTACCAAGAGGAAAATAGCCACTGAACAATTACAGTGCAGTAATTAACCCCTTGGGTGAAGAAGAATTACTTGGGCAATTTGTCTGTATATATATATATATATATATATATATATATATATATATATATATATATATATATATATATATATATATGTGTATATATATATATATATATATATATATATATATATATATATATATATATGTATATATATAAATATATATGTATATATATACATATATATATATATATATATATATATATATATATATATATATATATATATATATATATATATATATATACATATACGAGAGAGAGAGAGAGAGAGAGAGAGAGAGAGAGAGAGAGAGAGAGAGAGAGAGAGAGAGAGAGAGAGAGAGAGAGAGAGAGAGAGAGAGAGAGAAATAATTTCAGTAAAAAAATCATGATTAGATATGATGGAAAAATAGGAAGGAATTAATTGATTTATTCGACGGATTTCGTTATTCTTATAGCTATACATTTTCTTAAAACCTACAAATTGAAACTTCCTTTTTTTTAAAATTTTAAACAGATTATGTTAGAAAAACATAAAAATAAATATCAAATATAATAGTGATTCTCATAAAAATATTATTTTTCAGTCTAAAAAACTATGCTTACGTAGACTGACATATAAAAAATCATGGCTAAAAATAAATACATAATTTGATAAACAGACTAACCTTTAATTACAGCAAACTGAAGTACAGTGTCTGTACTTCCCCGTCGCCATCTTCGTCAGCATTCCAAACTACAGTTGGAGAACCACGAGATTTAGAAGAATAACTACAGGCGCTAATAACAATTTTATATGGCGCTTTCCAAATTAAGAGTATATGATTGTGAATAATAAAAGTTTTATACGGTAAAAATTCCTTCACATATGAATTACATTGCGCCTAGTGTTGAGTTGCAATAGATGGTGTCTTACCCGAAACAAAATTGTAATGCAGAATGGCTACATGCTTATTAACGTGTTTACAATAGGTGGGAACACGGAACACAGAGAGCAGACTTCCTTTAGCTATGATGTACAGCCAGAACTCATTGATAAAATATCTCGGAACTTGAATAAACATTAATAATTAGATACACACAAAACATATGTCAAATATTAGATTATTTTCCTTTTCACACTTACTTTCTTAACCTGTTAGTACCCAACCCTATTACTAAACTAAGGGGTCGGTTGCCTTCTATCGAAAGCTGCTTCTCTCAATAAATCCTTCATTACTTTATCATGCCATCTAAATTCTTAGCCCCCCTCATGACTTCCTACATCTAGAGGCTTCAACCAAGCCTTTTAATCCAATCTTCTCACACCACCCCGATCTTAGGTCACTTATAACAGTTCCCTTTATCACCCAAGTACTTCTATTTTCATTTACCAGCCTCTATGCTTCGAGATCTGTAAAATCCACAGCAAAATCCCCAATTTACCTGTATTTCTATTGTCCATATTAACCAATACCTCATCGATGGTCTAATAAGAGTACAATAAATCTTGACTTTAAATTTATTTGGCTTTCTTTTGTCATGCACTACCAATTAATCCAAGCTTTTTCTTTTATCTTACTTCCAACTTTAGCTTCATTACCCTCACAATCTCACTCCTGGCTTGAAGTATATCCGAATAATTCTAAATTCTCTGCTTTAAATCTATTGTGTATCTACGCTGTTTACTGGACATCTAAGCCTAAGTTCTATCCACATTTACCTTTGTACTGTCTTTTTGAGGAGATTCCTGTATTGTTTCGTTTCTAATAGCAAAATTTACTATCTAGTTCAAGTGTGCACCAAAGACTGGAATGAATTAATAATAAATTTGGGAAATTGAACCCTGAACTGGAGCCTGGAAAGCCCTACAGAACCGATGCTCTAGAGACTTACGATATATACATATGATCAAGGGACTCGACTGAGTTCGGCTGGTAGTGCCACCCTAGCAGTACCAGCCGAACTCGGTTGAGTCCCTTGTCAGGCTGGGAGGAACATGGAGAGGATACGTCCCCTTTATTGTTTCATTTGTTTGATGTCGGCTACCCCCCAATATTGGGGGAAGTGCCTTGGTATATGTATGTATGTACATATGATCAGCAGCCCAAGGTTTAAAGGCTGCTCATATTTGCCCTAGAGACTGACCATATATACATAGGATCAGTGGCCTAAGCCCCATCTCCACTTGAATTAGGACCAAGGAATTCCAGGCAATGACTACTGATGACTCATCAGATAGAGCTATAGGCTCCCCCAAACCTTAGCTCACAAAGATGGAGAGGCTGCAGCGACCGAAGGAACAAAAGAGTCTGAGCAAGACTTAAACCCCAGTCTGGCGATCACCAGTCAGGGACTTTACCACAGAGGCCACTACAACCCTTAACCGCACCCCCCACCCATCAAGCGAAAACCACGGAGGGCCAAACAATGGTCGCTGATGACTCGGGAGGTAGAACTATAGGCTCTCCCTCCACATGCCTAGTTCACAAGGATGGTGAGGCTGAAAACACAACTAGAGACTATAGAGCTTGAGCGGGTCTCAAATCCCAATCCAACTGATTGCCAGGCAATAATGTATTCAATAGTAATTAAAGCTAAGATGTTGGACTGCAAAAAAAACAAGATAGGCAGTAGAAATGAAGGTACAGTTGAAGGCTAAAAAAGTATGCCTCAAATATTTCTAAGTCATGTCTACAGTGTATAACTTAAGGTGTAATAAGTGAACTAACCACCACCTATTAGCTAACAAGGATAGCACAGTTTCTAATTTTCTGTTCAAGATGATATTTTTCTGTACAACTTTATAGAACATAATTAATTTTGTCTTTCCTGTAGAAAATCATATGCCTACTAATGAAAAAATAAATTTCTATGGCAATTCTATTTACGTAGTCAATTGGAGGCAGCTTAAGATACCGTAAATTTATCTATAAATATGGAAGATTCCTCCTCCAACTTGATAAGTGAATTATCACACTATCTATTGCAAGGAGGAGTAATGCGTTACTCAAGACGGCTCCCTTTAGGGTATCATGTTCTAATTTACGTTCCTGAATAAATGTTTTCTCATCACCCGTAAAGTGGTCTATGTACAGGCAAATGTCATCAAATATAAGTTACAGTATTATTATTATTATCATTTGCTAAACTACAATCCTAGTTGGAAAAGCAGGATGCTGTAAGCCCAGGGGCTCTAACAGGGAAAATAGCTCGGTCAGGAATACATTAAAATAAATATTTCCTAAATAACCTATAAAAGCTTTAACAAAACAAGAGGAAGAGAAAAAAAAAAAAAACAGAAAAGTGTGCACGAGTGTACCCTCAAGCAAGAGAACTCTAAACCAAGACAGTGGAAGACCATGGTACAGAGGCTACTACCCAAGAATAGAGAACAATGGTTTGATTTTGGAGTGTCCTTCTCCTAGAAGACTGCTGACCATAGTTAAAGAGTCTCTTCTACCCTTAACAAGAGGAAAGAGGTCACTGAACAATTAAAGTGCAGTAGTTAACCCCTTGGGTGACGAAGAATTGTTTGGTAATTTTAAGAGTTGTCCGGTGTATGAGGACAGAGGAGAATATGTACAGAAAATGCCAGACTATGCGCTGTGTGTGTGTGTAGGCAAAGGGAAAATGAACCGTAACCAGAGAGAAGGATCCAATGTATAGTACTGTCTGGCCAGTCAAGAGACCCCATAACTCTCTAGCGGTAGTATCTCACCGGGTGGCTGGTGCCCTGGCCAACCTACTACCTATAGTATTTTAAATAAGGAATGTCTCCAGATAAGGTCATAAGCCTTTTGATCTGACGTATGGAATCAAAGTTATATGTGCTGGTGCTAGGACAAGGATGGCTATCCGGTGCCTAAGTACTACTTGTGAAAACCCTGGAGTTGGAGTAGGAGATTTAAGTTAAAAAGGTAGGGCAGCAAGATGGAAGAAAAGACATGACATGAAGGGAAGATAGAACGATATAAATTCAGTGTAAAAAGACATGAGTCTTTTTATAGTTTATATATGACATATCTGTTTTTGACGTTGTTAATAGTTTATATAGGACATACCTTTTTTGACATTACTATTTTTAGAATGATTTGTTAATTTATTTTCATCATTTATTTATTTCCTTATTCCTTTCCTCACTGGGCTATTTTTCCCTGTTGGAGCCCTTGGGCTTATAGCATCTTGCTTTTCTAACTAGGGTTGTAGCTTGGTTAGTAATAATAACAATAATAAAAAGTCAAAGGGTAGCTGTAAAGACCCTTTAACAGTCCCTACAATAAATGACACGAGATGCATGGTAGGTAGTAGGTTGGCCAGGGCACCAGCCGCCCATTAAGATACTACCACTAGAGAGTTATGGGGTCCTTTGACTGGCCAGACAGTATTACATTGGATCTTTTTCTCTGGTTACGGTTCTTTCCCTTTGCCTACACAGACACCGAATAGTCTGGCCTATTCTATACAGATTCTCCTCTATCCTCATACACCTGACAACACTGAGATTACCAAACAATTCTTCTTCTCTCGAGGGGTTAACTACTAAACTGTATTTGTTCAGTGGCCACTTTCCTCTTGGTAAGGGTAGAAGAGGCTCTTTAGCTATGGTAAGCAGCTCTTCTAGGAGAAGGACACTCCAAAATCAAACCATTGTTCTCTAGTCTTGGGTAGTGCCATAGCCTCTGTACCATGGTCTTCCACTGTCTTGGGTTAGAGTTCTCTTGCTTGAGGGTACACTCGGGCACACTGCTCTATCTAGTTTCTCTTCCTCTTGTTTTGTTAAAGTTTTTATAGTTTATATAGGAAATATTTATTTCAATGTTTTTGCTGTTCTTAGAATATCTTATTTTTCCTTGTTTCCTTTCCTCACTGGGCTATTTTCCCTGTTGGAGCCCCTGGGCTTATAGCATCCTGCTTTTCCAACTAGGGTTGTAGCTTAGCATTTAATAATAATAATAATAATAATATGCCTCTGGGATGCTTAAAGAAAAAGATAATGCAGAACTGTAGTTCCTTGTTTTTTCTCAAAAGGTTTAAATGGCACTCATGAATGGCAGAGGGAAGCAGTGACATTGCCCTATCAAGCAGGGCAATGCCCTAGAGATGGCGAGGTTGCAGCGACCAAAGGAACTAACGAGTTTGAGCGGGACTCGAACCCAGTCTGACAATCACCAGGCAAGGATGTTACCAACAGGCCACCACAACCAAATACGATCTTATAGGGTAAACAATGTATCAAGTTTGTGGATTATTTTTTGCAATTTCTATCTGGTTGGAGCAATTACCTTTTTAATTTTTAAAATGACCACTTTACTTGTGAGTTTACACAAACAACCTGCTAAGACTTATTGGCATTTTAGGTGAATAAAATGCAAAAACTACTTGCAAATTTAGAAACACTGTGCTTCAAAATATACCTTTCCTATACCTACCAATTTCCCTTACCTAATATAAATTGGCATAAAATGTCACTATTAATAGACCATCCCATCTAACGGCGAAACCTAACCGATTTTCCTTCACCTAACCTAAACTAGGACAGTGGGTTCAACCTGATAATAGGGCTTTAATTCTCTGGCAATGCACAACTTATTCTACAACCTCATTAATCAGAGAATGATAGTTATCTATATTGACCTAATGTTCCTTTTAAATTCTATGTTACCTACCCAAACCTAATATGGACACCTAACTCGTAATTTCAAATGCCAGTTAAGGACCTCACAACATAATCTAATACATTTACATACACACTAGGAATCTAACCCGACCTAATACGATAAATATTCAAGCAAATACACATTGAACTAATTAAACACAGATTCAGTATCCACCGTCCACGTACATCACGCATATTAAAAACAAAATAATGCACTGGCTTATTTCATTTTCTTCTTTGGCTGTCAAGGACACACTACTTTAAAGCTTATTCATTTAGATTAATGAGTTGATCTGTGTAAAATGCTAAAATTAAATACAGTAGCTACTTTGATTTAAACTTTCGTATGTAGGAAATCGACATGTGCAACATGCAATGTTGAAATTGTATCATTAACTGTTCCAATCAAGCAGACTTGAAGCAAATCACGATTCTTAGATTAAAGATTAATTCTATTATCTGTTCACTGTGAAATTTATAATATTGATCAAGTTTTCACGAAGAAATAAACTATAATTCATTTCCACAATCACTTTCAACGACGGATACAACACAAACAACGTGAGACTGACTGAATTGAATTCTTAATCTTAATTCTTCTTCGCAACTCGGATAGTAGGAAGAGAGGGCACTTCATTTGACTAATAATATACTAATATAATATATATATATATATATATATATATATATATATATATATATATATATATATATATATTTGTGTGTGTGTATAAAGGACAATTGCAATGCAAAGAAAGAAGCTTCACAAAGTTAATTTGAAAATTGTGGACTTTAAACTAAATAGCCTATATACAGTAAGGTATTTAAATTTAAGTCAATTAACAGGTGTTCTATAATCAAGTGTTTTTTTTTTTTTTTTTTTTTTATCTTGAGACATGTAGCTTGGGTTAGACTAAGAGTGACAGGTGTAAAAGAAAAAAAAACTTAAAAATGTAGCATCGTAGAAGGTAGAGACTGGGGCAGACCCAAGTGTTCTTCTACGAATAATTTTGGTTATTAAATTTAGATTACTTGCTGTTGTAGTGTAGCCACTTGGAAGCTTATGAAAATGCAACCAACCACGCATTTTTTTTTTATACAGTACTGTATGTGCATATGTGTATGCGTGTTTTAATGTTCAACAAGTTGGCCTAAGTGTCTCTTTATAGTTTACTTGTGAAGATCTATTTTAATGTCGCTACTTTTCTCAAAATGTGTTATCTTAAATTTTCATGACTTCTCTTGTATTTTATTTATTTCCTTATTCCCTTTCCTCACTAGGCTATTTTACCCTTGGGCTTACAATATAATTATACCCTACTTTTCCAATTAGGGTTGAAGCTTAGATAGTAATAATAATGATAATAAATTTATATAAGTTACTCAAAAAAGTTTTATAATTTTTTTTTGTTTGGATATAGGTTTATTCAAAATTCTATAGGCCTAATTGTATTTACATGGATAAAAGTTTTTCATCATTGAAATGAGTCATATATTATTCTTATATATAGGCCTATAACATAAATTGATTTTTGTCAACTGTTATACATAAGAGACTCAATATATGTAATACGTTTTTAGTATCACTTCTCAAATAGTTTAAGGATTTTTAAATATTAAATAGGATAAAGAAAACAAGTAATTAATTAAACAAAATTTATAACCAGAAAAATCACGGTAACAAACTACAACACTGCATCCTCTCATTATATGACTAGAATTTGATACACAAGCAAATAATACAAGAAAATGAGTCAATTGCATACTGTAAATCATGCCGCACATTACTTCAGCAACAAAATACAGTGCTAAAATTTCACACTAAAAACAGCTCATTATTTCTACCTTAATTGAAAGTTATAATTTTAAAAATCAAGTGCAAAAAAATAAAAATAAAATAGTAAAAGATACAACCTCCTAAACTTTTTATCAATGGCACTTTTTTATACTATTACTCAATGGCCAAACAGAAATGTTTGGCAATCTGAAAGATGTGTTTTATGGTTTACTTGTAAAGTTAAGTGTAAGTCTAAAGCCAGGCTGACACTTGCACGAATTTGTGGCACGCATTGTCACAAATCGAGTCGTGAACTGGCGTGAAGCGTTCGTAAACCCGTCGTGACATCGTGGCATGTCGTGACGAGAATTTTTAAACGTTCAAAATTTTGGTCACGACAAAATTTCGTGACCGGGTCGTGAACTATGGGCTAACTGTTCGTGAACTCATCTGGACGATACGGGAACAGCGCAAACTAAGCGTGAACTCGTCGTGCCAGTTCGTGTCAATGTGGACAGATTAGCTGTGATTCTGAGGTAAATTTTTTTTTATCTTCCAGTTCGTGCCACAAAATGACACGACTTGCCACGACAAATTCGTGACAAAAAGTCGTGCGAGTGTCAGGGTACCTTAAGAGCGTACAGGTCCTCAACTTATGAACATTTGGACATACACAAATCCAACTAAAATCATAAATATCAGATATTGTATTAAAAGTTCATAATGAAATTTTATAATAAAACTATCATATAATTCAATGCAGTAAGCTAGACGACATTTGCAATATGATACGGGTCTATTTGTTGACTTGTGCACCTGAAAATTGTAGGTGTGCGAGTTAACCCTTTTACTCCCAATGGACGTACAGTACTGGTACGTTTCACAGAACTCATGCCTTTACCCCCATGGATGTACTGGTACGTCCTTGCGAAAAATTGCTTTTTACATTTTTTTTCTGCATATTTTTGATAACTTTATGAAAAACTTCAGGCATTTTCCAAAAGAATGAGACCAACCTGACCTCTCTATGGCGAAAATTAAGGTTGTTAGAGGAATTTAAAAAATATTTATTGCAAAATGTGTTTGGAAAAAAAAACCCCTGAGGGTTAAGGGTTGGAAAGTTCCAAATAGCCTGGGGGTAAAAGGGTTAAGTGAAGACTACCCTAGGCTGAAATTTAACAAAATTTGACTTACAGATTCTTAGAACAAATTAAGATTGTAAGTTGAAGACTTTCTGTAACGGCAAACTGCATAGTTCATGTATAACCTGACTTATTTTTAGGCCCGATTAAAAACGAATAATAATCTTTTTCCATACACCTCAAAATCAGAGACATCATTAACTCCCAACGTAAAGCCTATCTTTTTAATAAGACTAGGGGCAAAGGAAGTATCCACAAATGGTAAATTTGACCCACCAGTTACTTTAAAATTAGATTCTTATCAATACATCTCTTACGAATTAGAAAACCTTATTTTATAAGCGTCAAAGCAAACCTGAAGAGATTCAGGATCTAGATAATACATGATGAGAATTTTCAGTTTACTGAGACCAGTTAGATAAAGAAAAAATTACTGAAAAAAATTCAAACACAAAAGCAATTTTAAGTGCAGATCTGTATCTAAACATGGCTGAAAATAAGATAGGACTTATGAATACAACATCTATAGCAGAAAGACAGCACTCTTAACCTCGTAAATCTACTAGCATTGGCCTTTCAATTATTGTTGTAGTATGGTGTAATGCCCACTTTAAAATACATCTACATTTGGAGATGCAATATTTCCAGCATCTAGTGAAAAATGTCTTGCAGCTGAAAAAGCAATCTTGGCAGATCTGGAGGACGAGGAATTTGCCACCTAATGTGTAACAATATGGTACTTCAAATCCTTAGATCATATTTGAATTACACAAGTGAAAGGATAGAAAAATACATCTAGGCTCATTCATTAATCCCAGTAGTAATAAATAATAAATATATGTTACTAATCCCAGTAGTAGTAAATACTAAATATATGTTACTATGTAACTTAAGACTGCTAAGTTGCTCCTCAAAAGGATTATCGAGATTTCAAGTTGTTATGTGTTGGCTTCAATTTGATAACAGAGTAAATGGATTTATGAATATGGGCTACATTGCCCCACCCTGGGGACTGTGAGACCACTCAATGCCCAAGTGCAACAGGGGACAACCTTTAGTTACTTTTTGGAGTAAAATTTAAAAGAGGATACAGCTAAAAAGAAAGGAAGCACGAATAGATGTAAAGCAGTAGGATATAAAACAAGTGCAGAAAAAGGGATGAAGAAACACTGCCAAGACCGTAAGTATTGCTTACTGTTCGTCGCACGAGGTCTACTGATGTCACTATAACATAGAAAATGGCTGAAAAAGCAACAGAGCATTGCAAATGTGAAGTGGCCGAGGTTTTGTGCCAGGCATTGATATATTCCGCAAGAAAAAATGTAAGGTAAATCTGAAATGACTTAAACCCCAACATCACTGGCAGCTCGTGGCTAAAATGATTGTGGGTGCTGCTCCAGAAAATTTGTAGCCTTTGTCTTGTGAAAGGAAAGAAACAAGTAAAAGAAAATTAATTCATAAACTTGACAATATTATAAAAAAAAACAAAGCCTATTTATTTAAGAGTTTTATTCTCCATTGAAAACACTGCAAGTGCATTTAGTCTTTCTGAATTCCTAGTGATTTTTATATTAGAAGTTTTTGTTTTTAGTGTTGAAAAGCCGTGTTCTGCCTCAGATGTCATCGGAACTGTCAAAATGATTTATTTTATAATTTTGTAATTTCACTAAGAACATCTAGATTTATTTTCCAAGATAAATTTAAGCAAGTCAATTAGGTTGCAATATTCATGAATATCAGACCAACTGTACAGTAATTTACTTTTAGTTGTTTAAAATTTTTCTGTCCATCACTACTTTCCCCCAGTGCACCGAACTGTGGGTGTGATCGTGCTCTCTCTCCCATGCAGCCTTATAAGTAGCTTTAATTTGCGCATGCACACTATAGGCGAAAACCCCGCTGCTGAACTGTAAACTTCACAGTTCCATTAAAAGATTTTAATATTTTTTTATACACTGATGGATGGCTACTGACGTTAAGCTTAAGAATTATGTATTGTACAAGTATAAAAAAAATAAAAAAATAAAGAATAAAATCATTATACTGAATGTTTTGATAATCATAAAATCGTTATACTGAATGTTATTGATAATCAAGTGAAAATGATGAGGTGCTGCTTTTTCACAGTGCCTATACATGAGTGGCCACTGTCCAACATATTCTTTTTTATAACCAATGCCTGTCTCCAATTGGGTTTCAATTTAAGTCTGTTTAGCCATCAAGTACTTGGCTTAATCTACTACCAAAGTTCCTCACTTAGCCTTTGACCAGGCCCTTTGAAGGATAGGTGGGTTTGTATGCCTGCTGACTAATTAAGGAAAGCAAAGCAAACAGAAAAATTCTATGCCTATGCTTGTTGGATATCAAGACTTGACAGCTCCTTTCCAACTGGTCTTAGTATTATTCCTATGACTCACTAAAAGAATTGGGAGAATTTCAGGTCTGAGAATGGAAAAGATATGAATGAGTTTGACCGTTGATAGTCACCTCAAAATTACCCATATGAATTCTGCCCTTGACTGTAATCTAATTTTAAACCCTCTATCCAGTATGATAATCATCAAGTCTTTCAAGTTAATTCTCTTAAAAGTCCTAAAAGTATATTTCTTTAAGGCGTATCTGAGGTTTGCAATGTCCACCTCTAAATAGCTCTGACAATGTGGCTTGGTTGAAATATTCAATTTCAAATGGATGCCAGCTACAGGTTTAACCAAATCAGTAAAACATCTTGCTATTACAAATGATTTTTCTGCACCTTATGAAAACCTGAACATCTGAAAAACTTTCTTCCCCAAATAACCGAGACAAAATCCACAAAATTAATAGCATACAGACACACGAACCTGTCACTACTTTTCTCCCGATAACCATGTGCCATGACCACATAAATTAAATCAATTACTGTTCAAAGATGTTCCACAGAATAGAAAATTTTCAAAAATTCACAACCTAGATTTATGCGTACTTTAGGCTCCAGAGCCTTTAAATATGCAGCCCCGAGACTATATAATAAGCTCCAACGAAACATTCAAATGATTGAAGACATGAAGGCTTTCAAAAGGAAACTGAAGACTTTCTTATTTTATGAGTCCTTTGACAGTGATGATTTAACAGTAAATGAACAATAAGCGATATGAAACGTTAAATACTCTGAACGAACAAGGTAAAACAACAGTGGAGGTCCTGTAGAGAGTGGGGTTCCCCAGCTGTATGGGACTGGAAAAGCAGCCAGCAAAGTAAAGTAAAGTAAGTAACATTGGCTCAGATATGCTTCAAAAGAGAGGGCTATTTAATCATACACACTGCCAAAATATGAATATCAGATAAATGAAGATAAATTAAAAACTAAAAGAAACATGTGCTAAGGTACATTACCAATTTAAAACCATCTTATCTGAAAAATGAGTCTAAACATTATAAATCAGACTATTTTATCATCAAATCATCCAGTTTGTCCACAAAATCCTATTTCTAGGCTCAGAGAACTGGCCTAATGAATGGTTCCCATTGAAGGATAAATACTGAAGCAAAAGAAAAATACAGAATAAACAGAAAACAAGAACTGAGGAAGCTACAAAAACCTTAAGTATTGATCATGGTTGAATAATAACCAAAATAAATATATGTCAGAAATAATGCTTCATAAATGCCAATCACAATAAATGTTAATTAAAATCTGATCGGACCCTAAAAAGAATATTTAGACCTGCTTATGTAAGCTACTAACACTAAAAAAACATGAGATACTGCCATACAAATGTTAATAAAAGAGAATACATATAAAAAAACATTAAAAATTACACATTAACTGGCAATACAGCCATAACATTACAGCTCTGTACAGAGACAAGCTGAAGAATAACTTTTCAACATTAACTGATGACTACATCATTTCCAGAATGGCAGAATCTTTTAATTATCACCTCTGGCAGTTTCCATTCTTCTTATTTAGCAAATAAAAAGAAAACATTCACATTTAGCAAATAAAAAGAAAAGTTTCACTTCTATTGTAAGTATAGTAAAATTCAGTATTATGACTGTTCCTCAAATAAGTTGGAGGGTTACAAATGGATGCATGGATGAAAAAACCTACACAACTACAGTATATCCTGTATCAGAAAGCAAGGCAGGATAATGACAAACTGGAACAACAAATCTTCATATGACCACAAATATTGAGTAACATCTTTCAACCTAATCGAGTTAAAATATTAAAACAAAACCAGACATTGAATTGGACTTTTGATCTACAGAGATTCATCTTGCATAGTTTTTGCTTCAAGTGGATGGGGGTTTCAATCAATGTGTACAATTTGTAAAAATTTAGACAGGTAAAATAGAAATATCAGGAAATAATATATAAGTTTTTACAATTATTCTTGCACAAGAGACTACATGTAGGCTTCAGTTTATGAATTATGATAATATAGGCTAGTGTATGGACTTGTTTAAAACATGTACTGTACATTACATTTGATAAAGGAGTCCTTCAATTGTACGTATCTCTTATGCTTTATGAAGTACATCTAGAAATGCCTCTCATTGCATGTTGTATGTCCACTATATAAGATACTCATACAGAGTAAGTGAAACCATGAAGGAATCAGTATTATGCATCAACTAACCATTACCCAAAACTCTGAATAGCCTACTATGCAGAACTTATGCCTTAAAAAGGGATTTTGACGAAGGAAAAATCTTTCTGGGCTCAACCTGTCGCTCCATGAAATGCTCCTTAAAGCACCATTTCAAAGGTATAAATACTGCTAAATATACCAGAGAAAAAAGGTGCTTGGAATGCTAGGAATATACCCAGCTCGCTCACCCCTAAAGGGTGTCGGTATTAAAACTGGGGCGAGTGATACCACTACCAGAGATCCCTTTCCGATTAGATTTCTCCCTCCTCAATATCCCCCGTTACTACGAAGTGTCGTTCATTCATACAAATGAAAAACAAAAAAAAATTCTAAGGCTCAATGAAATACAAGAACCTTGAATTATCACTACCCAAAAGACATTCTTCCTTGAATAATTTTTTCTTTTTAGGAATTGTACCCAGTTCAATACTCCCCTTCTTGTGCTATGAATAAAACAAATCACAATATAATGTTTGCAGCACACAAGATTGTCAAGAAAATTAACAACACTCTACAACCAGGTGCATCTCGCAACCAAACATAAGAGTTGAAAATAGTTGCAAACTAAAATGCTCAAATTAGAAGGGCTATAGAACATATATCATGTGTCTACAATAGTATTTTAAGAATTATGTATAAGAACAAAGAAAATAAGGTAAGAATTCTGCCAACAACCTTTTTTCTCATTTGTTGAAGAATATCTAGATTGTGCAACACAAAAAAAAAATCTATCTACACAATGCAAAAATAATAACTATAAAACAACTTCTTAACATAACCGAACATCACGAAGTTCCCTGATTATCAAACATGCAAATTTCAAATTTAAATATTTGCATGAGCATCAAAATTACCATTAATCATTGAGCAATCCATAACATTCTGATAAAATTGAGAAGACACTATAAATGAGTTTTTCCCTTGCATATTTCTATGGTTTAAAAGAAACGAAATAAGGCTGCTTGAAGACTTGAATGCGACAATATTGTTACTGCATTTCAGCAGATATTACAAGAAGTAGGTAACAGATAATATACATCAAAACAAATTTTCTCCTATTTTCCCTTTCAACTGATCATATATAAATTACTGTACATATCTCTTTAAGAAATCGGTATAAAATCCTTATTAACTTTTCTCCAGGTCATCACATAAAAATGTCCTAATTTATAATAAAGTTGAAAAATATTTCATACAAAAGAATCTCCCTACCAAACAAAACAAATATATAGTGCTCAGATAACAATGTTGGATACAGTATAATGTAACATCAAAAATATATAAAAAATACCGGTACTTTGTCAATAAAGGATTTTTGAGAGTACTAACACTCAAACTCTTTATAGATTTCTTTTTCAAATATATTATTATAAATCCTTTATGAAAAATGTAACAAACTTAAAATTGAAATTCAAGTTACAGCTGCTTGTATGCTCTAAAACACTTAATTTGACTGGGCCAAATTTAGGCTGCCAAAATTCTTAAATACAAATCTGATGTGCAGAGCAGGAAAGCAAAGATAAATACTAAGTTACTATGATGATTTTTAAAAACTAGAATGTGAAATGTTTTGGAATGCATATACAAATTATCATTATTTAGACTTCAGTAAATGTTTCTCGAGTGTATCTTTCCATTAAATTTCCAGACACAGACACACAAAAAGCAGTTTTCTATATCAACGCAAGATACATTTATGCAAGATTTCTGAGAATCCTTTTCTCCATTGATAAGAGTTAATTTTCTTAAAACTATAATTATGGATTGTTGTATGCAAAACTGCTACTAAAAGTCTTACTAAATCAGTAAAAATCCATTAACATTTTCAAATTACAAAATATGAGCTTCAGTACGTACAGCAAAATAAAGAAACCATTCTATTGTAATGAATAGCCCAGTCACCCTATGTTTGCATAAGGTCCCAAAATCTGACACACTGTACTAACAAATGATATTGAGATGTACAATACAAAAGTGATATTATTAATTTACTGAACAAAACTGTACACCATGAACTCAGCACCACAAAAATACCACGGCAAACCAGAAAATAAAACCAAACATTAATGCAGTTGCAAGACATCATTGTTACATTATAAGCGGTATATTAAAGCTTCAAGGTCCCAAGAATTATGTGCAAATATGGATGATCAAATACGAGGTACTGTCACTGCAGGGGCTAAAACAATATGCATGGAATTTAGGGCTAAAACTCAAGACACGGGGGGCAAGAGAGCCAGTCAGAGGTAGAATGAAAATTTGAGAATATTTCAGTGAAAGGGCAAGTGTTAAGAAAGTATTATTTTACCCTTTACGGAGCAACGTGACTGACAAAAGCCTCGTTCCCTTCCAAATAGCTGAAAATTTTAGTTTCCCTTACATGTCATGCATCCTCGTAATCAAAAGTACTGTATCATAAACATTTCCTATTGACAATCAATTAAAGAAATGTGATTCTAAATGAATTGTTTCATTCAGCTCAATTCTAACCAAACCAACCAACTCAATATATGGGATAAATTGTGCCAAACCTGATAGATAATAATTCATGTATGTTACAACACAGAATAGAAACTTAGAATAAAGTCACTTAAAATACCAAATTGGGAAAAAAAAATATACAAATATAACAGTATTGAACAGAGTAGAATACCTTAAATAAATTAACACAAAACATACAACAGTATGGACTATGCAAGCAAAATGTTGACATAAAAACTAAGAAAATCATGTAACACACAAAGACAATATTCATAAAAACATTCTACAGGCTACAAGTTGAAAAAAAAAAAAAACTTTCAATATGTGTAAACAAAAATGAAAATCTATGGGTGATCTACAGCAAAATATGGTGTGAGTGGTACTGAAAATGTTCATGAATTCGATGCTTTTAGAAACTGACTTTCACTAATTGATCCAGAGGATGTTCATGAATTCAATGTTTTTAGAAACTGAATTTCACTAATTGATTGTGAGAATGTTCATGAATTCAATGTTTTTAGAAACTGACTTCCACTAATTGATCCTAAGAATGTTCATGAATTCAATGTTTTTAGAAACTGAATTTCAAAGTGATCCTGAGAATGATCATGAATTCAATGTTTTTAGAAACGGACTTTCACTAATTGATCCTGAAAATGTTCATGAATTCAATGCTTTTAGAAACTAACTTTCATATCTGGGTTATTTATGTATAACTCCAATAAATTCACTTAAAAGAAATATTTGCAAAACAGTTTATGATATATGAAAAATAAATAAATTAGGAAGTAAGGATGAATACCTATAGTTCATTTCTTTTAGCGGTGCAGATTTGCACCGACTCGCAGCGGTGCCCTTTTGGCTCGGAAAATTTTCCTGATCGCTGATTGGTTAGAATTATCTCGTCCAACCAATCAGCGATCAGGAAACTTTTCCGAGCTAAAAGGACACCGCTGCGAGTCGGTGCAAATCTGCATCGCTAAAAGAAATTGACTATAGGCTCTTGACTAACTAACCAAAATTACAAAAAGTCATGGGATTATTACCTCATTCATTCATTACCTGTAACCTATGCTAAATTGATTTTTTTATGCATAGAGTTTTTCATCTTTTAAGTACATGGTTACAAAAAATTAAATTTGTATTTTATGCATTCCATTTACCATCATTACTCTTTGAAATCAGTTACATATATTTCTCAAATTGCTTTGGTGTAAGTACAGATGCATGTTGCACGTATGTAAAGTGTCTGTGCTTTGTAATTATTAATTTCATTTATCACTAATCAAGGACAAAATCATTACATTTCTCAAATAATGTCTAAAAGCAACAATTTTCACATGACTTAAAAATATTTTCCTTTTTTAACTAAACAGTAAATATTAATTATATTCATAAAAGAAAGTATACTGAATGCTATATTTAAATCTTGCTTTTAAAGACATAGTTTTAAATCGCACTGAATATTCAACTCAAAAGTCTTTTTGTGTTTTAATTCTAATATCTCATTTTTCCTATATCTATCCATCATATTTCACAAGATAATCATTGAGAGATAATGTAGTATGTCACATATGACTCCATGCCACAGAATATCATGAGTGTCCAATACAGTAGCAAACTTTTATATGCTATGAGAAACAAGATTTTGGTTCCAGTAAGCACTGAGGCTTGTAGAGTGCGCATATCACTGACTATAAGTCCCTCTTCATTACACCTCTCTTCACTAGTACCAGAGGCTTCTCAGATCCAATGTCTTCAAGATTTTCTCTTTCAAATATGACACTCTACTCTTTCAAGAGGCTCTTTGTATGACGATGACTTCTGCTTATAGATTATAGATATGATAACAACAACTCCATTTGTCACAGTGATACAGGAGTATCGCTAGCATCTTTATTAGGAAGTATCGATGAAAAACTATCAAAGTCTCTGCAATGGGTGTAAATGGGTAGACCATCCTTACATATCATTAAAATAGTAGTAAATGTATAAATATTGTGAATACTGACATATTTTAAACTGGGAGAAATCTGTTGAAACAAAGTCCTTTTTAACGAAGTGCCAAAACATGCGGTCTTACCAATAGGGGTGGCCACTTCTTTGATAAAAGAAGAGATTGTAAAACTAAGACAGCAAAAAATAGAGATTTTTTAAGTACTGCTGATTTAATCACTGCTTGGTAACAATAACTTTAGTAAAAATAATAATTAAGCTAGTAAAAAGCTTAAGAGACATGAAAAAAAATTCAGTATAAATAATAAATCAAATATATTTGCAATATGTTCTTGGGTAAAATTTTCCACTTCAAAAAATGTAGGTATGAAATTCAGGACTGTGAAAATTTTTTTTTTCAATATTTTACTTTAATTCAATTTAAGATCTGTATAATGATATTGTCCAGGTTAATTCTCAAGATAACCAAGTGGTTATTGTATGCATAAATGTAGTCATTTTTTTTTAGTTAGGCAGATTTGCACCAACTCGCAGGGGTGCCCTTTTAGCTCGGAACAGTTTCCTGCTCTCTGATTGGTTAGAATTATCTTGTCCAACCAATCAGCAGTCAGGAAACTTTTCCGAGCTAAAAGGGCACCCCTGCGAGTCGGTGCAAATCTGCCTCACTAAAAATAATTGACTATAGTTTCAAATACTTTCTTAAAATAAATAATATTAACACAAAAAAAAATTGACTATAATTTCAAATACTTTCTTAAAATAATGATTATTAACACTTCAAATCATTACTTTTTCCCTCCAATAAGCCAAACCCCGTACTGTATACCTTTCCTAAGTTATGCAGAGGCATCTGTGATATTGTAAGTTTCTTATTACAAGTAATACAGTACAGAGAGTCCTGAACTTACAAACTTAATTGGTTCCAAGAAGCTGTTGTAAGTCGAATTGTTTGCAAGTCCAATTTTTTAAAATTTTGGGCCAGGGTAGGCCTAACCTGAATTCCACGCCTATGATTACCATCTACAGAAGTCAGGAAATAGTTGGGTTTAATATGAAATTGATATCAGGTTATTATAAATGTAATTTTGCTTACTGTATTAAATGATATATTGATTTATTACCGTATTTCTTCCTCTTACCTTATTTTCAGTTGGAATTGTGTTTGTATTTCCGAATGTTTTTAAGCTGGGGACCTCCTGTATGCTGAAAAGCATTTTCGGTAGTTTATCAAAACCGCCCACTAACAGGGTTGCCAGTCTGTCATTTTTTCAGGCCAAAAAACCTCAAATTTGTCCTTCTAAAAAAAATTGATTGGCCTTTAGCAATATGAAAAAAGGCGGGTCTCGAATACTATATATTTGACTTTTTTTCTACTAATGGATTGGCTTTTTAAAGCTTCTGTTGATTAGAAATTGGCCTTTTCTCATTTACAAAACCTGGCAACACTGCCCACTAACGAGGACTTTTCCAGAAGTAATTCACTGGTTTATCTTGCATGTAGTGCATTCACTAAAAAAGTTTTCGCTTTCAGAGAAAATTACACTTAACTTCACAGACCCAATGTGCGTAATTACAATACAGCGCATGTTTGATTACACTTTTAAAAACTGCACGTACAATTTTTTTTCCTTCATTAAATACTAAACCTAAAGTGTTTCTGGGTGGAATGATGGATAACATGAAACCAAAATATCACCGAAAGTGTGATTTCATTTGTTATGAAGCTTATCACATAATATAGAACACTTCAAGCATCAAACTGTGCAAAAAATCACACTAACAACCATCCGTATTTGTACTATGAAAAATAAGACTTGTACAATAAGCAATAAAAATATAATGTACACCTGTGTATATATATAAGGTATATATAAAACTGTCCATACAAAAATTGTTTAAAATAACCTACTAAACTCTTACGCCAGCAAACCCATCTCGTCTTCGCCGTCTCCGGCACCACCTTCGACGCAGGTTCTCCAGCTGTTGAGGTAATGAATGATTAACAATAATTTGAATAGACAGAAAAATAATATGCTCATTCATAGGTCATAAAAAAATAATTCTTTCCTATGGTTACGGTGCATAAAATTCTTATTAAAATGTCTTGTTTTTGTAAGACTACTGATAACCCTAATATGTATTTGTAATGTCTTCATTTAACACTATAGATAACCATGATGTATATATACAAGAGCATAACAGCATCAATCTTCAAAAAATACTTAAAAGTACTGTAATTCCTTTTCAGAACAGAGAAATCGAATATAGTTGCCGATTGCGTTATAGTTTCCAATACAGGTATGAAAATATCTAAACTAAACTACAAAAAACAATAAAAACAGAAAACTTTTGCCGGGCATCAACGAAAAATGTCTTTTATACATGTTCCTGCAAAATAATAGAAAAGGCAATCTCTCTAAAATCAAAACTATAAAAAGCATAAGCACTTACCTCAGCACTGAAAAAGTTGATGAGGGTTAAAAATATAAGGGATGCGAGACAAGCGTAGATGAGGGCCCGTATGAAATTCCGCCATCTACGCCATGAATGCAATTCCTTTACATACAAAAAGCGATTACGGTAGTTCAACGGCAACTCGAACGTAGAAGGCACGGGGAACAACGACTCGTAGGTATCCTGGACGAGGGCATGAATCAGCTCATTGTCCTTGCTCTTGGGATCCAGATTGCTATTCAAGCAAACAAATTTTCTGTAACAAGAATATTAACACGTCAAAGTTTACGAATATACAATTGTAGACTTGTACAAGAAAATCATCAAGACCCCAAAACTAAAGACTATAGTACTATACTACATACATACATATACCAAAGGCACTTCCCCCAATTTTGGGCGGTAGCCGACATCAACAATGAAACAAAACAAAAAGGGGACCTCTACTCTCTACGTTCCTCCAGCCTAACCAGGGACTCAGCCGAGTTCAGCTGGTACTGCTAGGGTGCCACAGCCCAACCTCCCACATTATCCACCACAGATGAAGCTTCATAATATCCACTAAATAACAAAACAAAAGGGGATTCTTCTCTTAGAATAGCACCCTGCGTGTCGTAAGAGACGACGAAAAGAGACAGGGCGAGGGGACTGGGAATTCCCCTTCTTGTATAATTACTTTGTGAGATATCACTAAAACTATTTAGAATTTTGTTAAAAATATTTCTTTAAAAAAAATCCTGTTTCGACTTACTTTGGATGCTTGCGAACTTCATCCAACATATGAACGACAACAGAAACATTTGAGGTTATCATCTTGAACTGGACAGAATCATCAGAGAGTTGTGTGTATCTATATTTGCTGACCTTTTCTAATTTGTTTAGGAGATTCCTCAAAGGTTCACACACAAGTATAAGCTCCAGACTCACAGTGGGCTGTCAAAGAAGAGAAAGGGCATTACAGGTACAGTTTGCAAACTACTGAATTACAAATGTATGTTATAGAAATCAAGAGTACAGAAATTTGGATTTTACACAATAAAAATTCACAAAAAAGTCACTGCTAATTAATCCAAAACATGTATCATACATAATGGAAATAACCGTAATAAATTAAAAGCTTCTAAAAGAATGTTTCTTATGGCTTTGGAGGCAAGGATGAGGATGATGGTGAAAGTATTATAGGAAATGGTTTGGTTAAAATCGAAAGATGAAGAATAGAGCATAGACTGGGGCACTGAGTTCTTAATAGTCTGACCATGCTATCAACTAATTCAATCGACATACTGGTATTAATATGTGAATGACTACTACTATTTCAAATATAAATAAAAGAAGCCACATCTTAATCTCACAAAATAAAAAGAAATTCTTGATAAGTATTACTGTATTTCATGTTTTGTAAGCTTAAAATATTACTCACGATGTCAGAGTCGCTGTATCTTTCATAAACTGGAGTAGAGACAGGTTTTAAATTGTGTGTTGTGGAACAGTTTCTAACAAAATAATGGAAAGCTTGGACGGTCGAATAGTGAAGGGGAAGGTCGTAGAGACGAGTCAGCAGTGTTCGGATCTCTCTATCAGACAGCGTCCTGAAATAGACAAATATAATACTTAACTTGGAAGCAGGATCTCTAAAACGTCGGACATCTTCCAAAAAACACAAAGCACATGACCAAAACAAAACA
Source organism: Palaemon carinicauda (assembly GCF_036898095.1). Classification (NCBI taxonomy): domain Eukaryota; kingdom Metazoa; phylum Arthropoda; class Malacostraca; order Decapoda; family Palaemonidae; genus Palaemon; species Palaemon carinicauda. Next base: position 187,933,902 of record NC_090728.1, on the reverse strand, counting down.
CGTCTGACCAACGCAAGTGCTGAGGAGGAATGAGGATGGGGGGGTGGAGAGATGTAGGGGTAGAGAGGGGGGATGTTGATGAAGGAGAGGTCTAATTGGTGAGGGATCTATGGTCGTGGTTCAATCACGCCCCGGTTTTCTATACCGACACTCAAAGAGTGAGCGAGCTAGCTTTATTCCTAGCATTCTATGCATCTCTTTTTCTCTGGTATATTCAGCAATAACTATGCCTTAGAAATGGTGCTAGAGGAGCATTCCACTGGGCGACACAGGTCCCTCGCCCAGAAATAGATTTTTCCTTCGTCAAAATCCCTTACTTCTAAAAAAATCATCATTTATGACATTACCTAGCGATCAAATATAGCGATGGTAATCAAGTTATTCCCAGGTCTTTGTTAAGAATAAGAAGCTTCCACAAATGATTACAAGAAAACAATCTGATTGAATAATTATTCCTTTTTGATGTCATATCCCAAAATACTGACACCTTTTACTTGCTTTCTTTAGTACTTTCATCCGACAACTTTTTTAACATACTGGCCAAAACTTTCTCTTAATATTCAACTTCTTGATTTTCCATTTTCTGATCTCCTCATTTTAATTGCCTTTTTCATACCTTTCCTTACCATATCCAACATGATGCTTCTGTCACAAACAAGGGACTAAGATCTAAAAAAAAAAAAAAGAAAACTTAAAAATGTACATATTGCAAGCAAAAGCAAACCTTATGCAATAAACAGACTATTAAAGCATGATTCACTCAAAATTACTAACCCTGAACTATCAGTGTCAAATGATGCGAATATTTCCTCTGTAGTTCTGATTTTTTTCTTGCTCATCATGTAGAAAAAGTAAGAAAATGCATACTGCATGTCATTCGCTTGTCTGATCTTATGTGAAGATGTTAATTCGAATTCTTCTTGAAATCTGGGGATTAGAAAGGTTTTAAATCAGATATAATGCATAAAGGCTACTAAGAAGTATTACAGTATTGTCTGTTTATCACGACATAATTCGTAAGAAAATTACAAAAGTTGCAGGGAAATTATCTGGTACGTTATTTGCACAGAGCTGAGAAATAAAAACTTCTGGTACAGTATTAGTTTTGGTGTTCATAGCAAATAAAAAAATTATAAAAAAAAATTTTCATACAAAACCATCAATCATAATAAGCCTACAATCATGGTATGCATTTGTTCCGAGACACGTGCTTTGTTATATTTAATATACAGATAGAGAGGCTAACAGCAGTTGACAGCATGTGAGAGCTCTGGACCAATTGGTAAGAACTAACTGGTTTCCTCATTATTTCCTTGAACAAAAGTGAAAAAGATAGAACAAGAGGCTGCAAGGTGGGCACTTATCAAATAGTTTTTTTTGTTTTTTATTTTAACTTATAACAAAAACTTTATTAACTTCATAATAAGTCCATTATCTGTATCAATTATAAATTGCAACTTGGGAGGGAAGTCTAAAAGTAAAAAATCCCAAGCCTGTTTGCAAAAGCAAAAGTTTTTAGTAAAGACTTTAGAACTGATGTCAAGTATCAAGCATCATTGAAGTCTAAAGTGGCACAATGAGTATTGACACACTGTGAAAAACAAAAGATGTAACTCAACATTAAAAGGAGGAAAAAACAATAAGGATATTACTACCAGTCGCAATGTGAACTGTAGTAGTACATTTTCAAGAGATAGCGGTGAACTAAAAACAGCGGTGAGCGTGATAAAATATCAAGTAGTAGCCGTGAGGGATGACGGATGTACAATTGTTCGTGTGAAGAAGAACTTGGTGCCTGTTGAGAAGTTTACCTGCAATACTGTGTATATCGTAATAGCAAATCCTACAGTTTATTGCTACCCAAAAGCTGAGATCGAGGTAAAAACTTTGTACTTTATAATTAAAGTAATAGATTCATGTCTAAGATACCCCGCTGTTTGACCTAATCATTGGCGATATCCCTGGTTCTTCTGATGATTTAAAACCAGAAAATGAAAAGTGTGCTGTAGTAACCCATAGTTAAGCAAAGAAGAAAAGGTCATTGCCATAACTGAAAGTAGCTGAACTCAACCTTATGTGTCAAGATAAGGATATCAACAATCTTCAAAAGGAAGATGAATCCTTAAACAAGATAGGGAAGTATGTTGATAAAGGAAGTGCGTTTACCCATAAGAAGTCCAAAGAAGTCTCTTAGTTCATCTTGAAGAGTAGAAAGCTCTGTAAGACGAAGGGTTTATGTACGCTTAGGAACAAACATAATTTACTGATATGAATGTGAATGAGGGCTGGTAAACAAACACTCACATTCTCCATAAATATGAGTCTTGAACTTTTGACTTTCAAATCATTGCATTTGTTGAGATACGTAACTTACCTCAACTGCAGATCTTCCATTATTTGCTTGTTGATGAGATGGGGCATGTGGGCAGGAACTCTACGTGCTTCGTACCCAAACTCGGAGTTGTACAGGCGATTCACATGAAGAAGCGACTCTGCAAACATGTCCAAAAGACGGCGACCACTCCCATGAAACACTTGATAGTCACCAGACCTAGTGGTAACCGGTGGATTTACGTTGGCCTCGGTAAACAACTTTTGTCTTTCCCATGGGAAATTACCAAGATTTGCTCCTAAGCTTCCATTTTCTATATATTCCCTCTTCTTTATGTTCTTTATTTTCTGAATATCTTCAGCATTATGCATATCATTTAGCTTTTCTCCAATTGCAGACTTCTTGTATAAAGCATTATCTACTTTTTCCTTGTCCCAAAGCAGTCCCCTGGTCGTAAAGTTTTTGGTATTATTGCTTGTAATGTTACTATTAACCAAGTGTGGTAAAATCTTTCCTAGAACATTTTCATGAGAAGTTTCTTTTACACCTTTTACAGCCTCTTTTAATTCAGTAGGCCACTCTAAAGCACTATGATAAACTAATGTTTGATTGGGGTTGTCTTCCATATAGTTCTTGATAAGCAATGACTTCCTCTTCTTTAACAAACTCAGTGTAATCTCTTCACTTTTATACAACAATTCATAAAACGAAATTTGATCCGCAACTCCTTGAGGAAGTTTAGAGGCGTTCACATTAACTAGAGAATACTTCTGCAGTTCTACATCATCCAGATCATGATGATCCTTGTCTTGGTACCCAGGAGAAACCTGATCAAAATGGAAATTTCTTACAAAAGCAGGACGGCTTGATGATGCGACTTTTGCTGTCTTTGTTACAACTTCTTCACTTGGAGATGTGTCAGCCTTCAGAGTAATGTTGAACTGTAAATGAAAAATTTCAAATAACAGGTTGAAGACATACTGTACTAATTAGTGTATTACAAGCAGAATAGCCTTGAAAATTGGCATAAAACTGGATTCATATAACTTAAGCAATTGACTAATAATAAACCAAAGGTTCAACATGCAAGGAAGAAACTTCCAATTTGTCCATAACAATCCACTATCAATAAACCAAGGGTTCAACATGCAAAGATGAAACTCCCAATTTGTCCATAACAATCCACTATCAATAAACCAAGGGTTCAACATGCAAGGAGGAAACTCCCAATTTGTCCATAACAATCCACTATCAATAAACCAAGGGTTCAACATGCAAAGATGAAACTCCCAATTTGTCCATAACAATCCACTATCAATAAACCAAGGGTTCAACGTGCAAGGAGGAAACTCCCAATTTGTCCATAACAATCCACTATCAATATACCAAGGGTTCAACATGCAAGGAGGAAACTCCCAATTTGTCCATAACAATCCACTATTAATAAACCAAGGGTTCAACATGCAAGGATGAAACTTCCAATTTGTCCATAACAATCCACTATCAATAAACCAATGCTTCAACATACAAGGATAAAACTTCCAATTTCTCCATGACAATCCACTAACAATAAAACAATGGTTCAACATGCAAGGATGAAACTTCCAATTTCTCCATAACAATCCACTCACAATAAACCAAGGGTTCAACATGCAAGGAAGAAACTTCCAATTTGTCCATAACAATCCACTATAGTAACAATAAACCAATGATTCAACATACAAGTATGAAACTTCCAATTTCTCCATAACAATCCACTATCAATAAACCAAGGGTTCAACATGCAAAGATGAAACTTCAGATTTGTCCATAAATCTTGGAGAATAAAATGGTGGTAAGCACACACAAGAAACTGATTGCTCACACTAAGCAATCTCTTCCAAAGTAAAATACTTAAAATATCATTAACCTGTCACAGATTACATGTTATAGATGCAACTGACAATCCTTTAGACTTACCTTTCGGCTAACGTTCGCTTTAACACCCTGGTTGTCTCCGACCTTGTCGACTACTTCAAGCTCAATACGCAGAGTGGCAGTAATGTTATTTTTCAAGAGTATGAATAAAATACCCTGGGCCATATTGACATTTATACTGCGGAGACCCTCATGGTGTGTATGTTGGCCAGACATTGCTTTAGCTCCCTTTGCTAATATTGATACATTCATCCAAGCAGTATAAACTCCTGAAATTAGGCAGAGATTCTTATAAAAGCTCAAACAAGAGGAAACATAAAAAAAGGGCAAACACTACTGGGATAACAGAACTTATTGTTTATTATCAACTGAGATTAGGAATATTCTCAAATTCTAAAGACGTCATTACCAATTCAAAAGAATATTGTCTGCTAGCAAGCAGTCTTCCACATGTGCTCCACAGATCCTCAGATCCAAGACAACAAAGAGCCTCATTATTGTGCATCTACCTAATATTAAAAAGGATTCCATGTTCATATTATTTAACTGATTATTTTTAAGTTAATAATGGAATCCCTATTTTCTTTCATCCTCTAAGCGTTTTTTCCTTTTAACCCTTTTACCCCCAGGCTATTTGGAAATTTCCAACCCTTAACCCCCAAGGGGTTATTTTTTTTCAAGCACATTTTGCAGTATATTATTTTTAAATTGCTCTAACAGCCTTAATTTTTGTCATAGAGTGGTCAGGTTGGTCTCATTCTCTTGGAAAATGCCTGAATTTTTTTCAAAAAATTATAAAAAATATGAAAAAAAAAAATTTTATAGCATTTTTTTGCAAGGACGTACCGGTACGTCCATGGGGGTAAAGGGATGGGTTTTCTGAAACGTACCAGTACGTCCTTTGGGGGTAAAAGGGTTAATTGGTACAACCAAACTTTGGTTAAATTTCAGGTAATATTTCATTGCAAGCCGAGTTGGGTTTTAACGCCGAAAACTCTTCGGTTACCTTACCTTTAGGAAGAATATGAATGGACTCTGATTCTTTAGGCACAGGTATCTCATACAAATGTTTGATGTCATCTATTCCACAATCTCCTCCGTCATATCCACAAGCTCGAACATTACACGACTGTAAAAAGACACCTTACTGATCAAGTTGAAAATAACACACATATATATTAGAAATATAACAGGTATAAAATGTGTAAAGTCAATTTCTTTACAAGAATAGTTATGTAATTTATTCAAGTGGAGTACTGTATATTATAATTGACAATGATTCAATTTGAGTACGATACCAATACTGATACAAGTTGAGTAACATACCAGGAGTTCAAGAACTCATTTAAATTAAGTGTTGCAAAATATATATAATCCATATAGAGTACAGAGAATAGATAACTAACCATATCAGAACATTGCTTTAATCTAAAGCTGGGTTAGTACGAACATGATTATTTAGCAATCCCCTCTCGTACCTCATTATTTACTATGATTATTAAAGATAAATAGAGGGTTGGGCAAGAATGTAAAGAGAGTTCTGTATGAGAAAGTGATTGTACCAACTGTGATGTATAGATCGGAGTTGTGAGGAATGAAAGTGACGGAGAGACAGAAATTGAATGTGTTTGAGATGAAGTGTCTAATGAGTATGGCTGGTGTATCTTGAGTAGATAGGGTTAGGAATGAAGTAGTGAGGGTGAGAACGGGTGTAAGAAATGAGTTAGCAGCTAGAGTGGATATGAATGTGTTGAGGTGGGTCGGCCATGTTGAGAGAATGGAAAATGGCTGTCTGCTAAAGAAGGTGATGAATGTAAGAGTTGATGGAAAGTACAAGAGGAAGGCCAAGGTTTGGGTGGATGGATGGAGCGATGGAAGCTCTGGGTGATAGGAGAATAGATGTGAGAGAGGCAAGAGAGCGTGCTAGAAATAGGAATGAATGGCGAGCGATTGTGATACAGTTCCGGTAGGCCCAGCTGCTTCCTCCGGTGCCTTGGATGACCGCGGAGGTAGCAGCAGTAAGGGATTTAGTGTTATGAAGCTTCATCTGTGGTGGATAACGGGGGAGGGTGGGCTGTGGCCGAACTCGGTTGAGTCCCTTGTCAGGCTGGGAGGAACGTAGAGAGGAGTGTCCCCTTTTCTGTTTCATTTGTTTGATGTCGGCTACCCCCCAAAATTGGGGGAAGTGCCTTGGTATATGTGCGTATGTGATGAAAGAAATTATCTACACCACTGAACCATTTCTTTATTCTCAAAGAGCTGGCTCTAAAGGATCTGCTCATAAATGAAATGTAAAAACTGGAGGAAAGAGTATTGAAGAATTTGGGTAAAGTACTTGAAAGAGATGAGAATTGATAATGAGTAACGGGTAGAGAGCAATGCACCTGAGGACAAAAAAAGACACATAGAACCTTCAGTAATATGTACACAGTACCACTTAAGGCAAATAATAGGCAGTGCATCCCTACGATGGCTTAATTATGTACATAACACAAAATCTCTTGCTTTAATATTTTTAAGAGGACATTGAATAACAAAAGATTCTGACCTAAAATAATAACAAAAGAAAAACAATGCATAACTTCTTGCCATTCATCACTTACATGATCACAATATTTATCAGCTATCCACAAATCTGAGCAAGACGGAGCACAGAAGTCGAGTGCCGTGTCGGGACCAAATTCTTCCTCTCCATCAAACAGGCCGCTTTCATCTTTGTCACGAGCACAGTCACCTCCATCCCACTCACAGGCCGAAGTGTTACAAGAACGGTCGCAATAACCGTCGTTCAGCCAGGAACCTGGGCAGCCAGAGGAGCATTCAGGCAAAGACCATGAGAGATGAACCTGCCAGAGAAAATTTAGAACACTTGAGAGATGTAACAAACAAGTAATGATTATGGATAAAACTGCAACATTTATCATCTATAACGAAATAAAGTTGCACAAAGCGCAGTCAAAATTTCAAAACTAGATATGCCATGGTAGCGAAATATGTGGATAACCAACTTGGAGCAGTACAAAAAACTTATAAAACTTATCACTATAAGCACAATTCTAATAAGATGTTTTAGTTGTTGCATCATAGTTCCGATAAGGTGCTCCAAAATGGTTGCACACATGCCAAGATGGTTTTGGTTTAGTTTTGTAAATAAATGAAATGTGGGAATATATTACTAATAGAGTTTTGATAAAATAAACTTATACAAAAAGCTAAGAATTCAAATTTCTTTCCTGTGCTGAACGTAAAATTTTACATAAAACACAAACTTGTATCATCTTATGACTATACAAACCTTATACCCAGTTGCTGATGAATAAAAATCTTCTGGCCAAACTTCTGAGCCCAGCATTACATCATCATTCAAATAGAGGAAGTGTTCCGATAACCCAGGAATCCTGCAAGCGAGAGAATCTTGAATAAACAATTCAGCAGTAATTATCTGGCACATCAATAGTGGTGGACCTCAAAGAGGTCAGTTTACTACTAAATAAAAATGTAACACCAGGGCAACTTAGTCAATTTCAATTAAATGTTACCAAAATATGTTTCAATTAACCCTTTAACCCCCAAGCTACAGTATTTGGAAATTTCGCACCCTTAACCCCCAGGGGGTTATTTTTTTCCCAGCACATTTTGCAGTATATTTTTTTTTAATTGCTCTAACAACCTTAATTTTTGTCATAGAGAGGTCAGGTTGGTCTCATTCTCTTGGAAAATACCTGAATTTTTTCAAAAATTTATCAAAAATATGAAAAAAAAAATTTTTGTAGCATTTTTTTGCAAGGACGTACGGGTATGTCCATGGGGGTAAAGGGATGGCTTTTGTGAAACGTACCAGTACGTCCTTTGGGGGTAAAAGGGTTATACCTTGAATATGACTCTTATAAGTTTAAATACAATCATTAATTTCAATCAATGCTAAATACGGAAAATATAGTAACCAAGAACCCAAATCTGTCATTGTATGAAATAAAAAATTTTATCAAGGTATTTAAAGTATGAAAAGAACTTTAAGAGAAGACATGATTTACTTCATGATTGCTAAATCCAAACCTGCCTGGAACCATTTACCACTCTTAATGAAAGATGCCATCATATATACCTAACACAGTTTTCAATATTGAAAATATATATTGGCTTCTATGTGACCAAAAACCATAATTTACAAAACTACCAATTACCCTTCACACCAATATTACCACTTGATGTTATAGGCAAGACTTTTTTTCCTACCAATATTCCCAGTTGATGTTAATGACAAGACTTTCTTCCTACCAATATTACCACTTGATGTTATTGACAAGACTTTTTTTTCCTACCAATATTACCACTTGATTTTATCGACAAGACTTTTTTCCTACCAATACTAGCCTACCACTTGATTTTATCGACAAGACTTTTTTCCTACCAATATTACCACTTGATTTTATCGACAAGACTTTTTTCCTACCAATATTACCACTTGATTTTATCGACAAGCCTTTTTTCCTATCAATATTCCCACTTGATGTTACTGACAAGACTTTTTTCCTACCAATATTACCACTAGATTTTATCGACAAGACTTTTTTCCTACCAATATTACCACTAGATTTTATCGACAAGACTTTTTTCCTACCAATATTACCACTTGATTTTATCGACAAGCCTTTTTTCCTATCAATATTCCCACTTGATGTTACTGACAAGACTTTTTTCCTACCAATATTACCACTTGATTTTATCGACAAGACTTTTTTCCTACCAATACTAGCCTACCACTTTATTTTATCGACAAGACTTTTTTCCTACCAATATTACCACTTGATTTTATCGACAAGACTTTTTTCCTACCAATATTACCACTTGATTTTATCGACAAGACTTTTTTCCTACCAATATTACCACTTGATTTTATCGACAAGCCTTTTTTCCTACCAATATTACCACTAGATTTTATCGACAAGCCTTTTTTCCTACCAATATTACCACTTGATTTTATCGACAAGACTTTTTTCCTACCAATATTACCACTTGATTTTATCGACAAGACTTTTTTCCTACCAATATTACCACTTGATTTTATCGACAAGACTTTTTTCCTACCAATATTACCACTTGATTTTATCGACAAGACTTTTTTCCTACCAATATTCCCACTTGATGTTACTGACAAGACTTTTTTCCTACCAATATTACCACTTGATTTTATCGACAAGACTTTTTTCCTACCAATATTACCACTTGATTTTATCGACAAGACTTTTTTCCTACCAATATTACCACTTGATTTTATCGACAAGACTTTTTTCCTACCAATATTACCACTAGATTTTATCGACAAGACTTTTTTCCTACCAATATTCCCACTTGATTTAATCAACAAGACTTTTTTCCTACCAATATTCCCACTTGATGTTACTGACAAGACTTTTTTCCTACCAATATTACCACTTGATTTTATTGACAAGACTTTTTTCCTACCAATATTCCCACTTGATGTTACTGACAAGACTTTTTTCCTACCAATATTCCCACTTGATGTTACTGACAAGACTTTTTTCCTACCAATATTCCCACTTGATTTTATTGACAAGACTTTTTTCCTACCAAAATTACCACTTGATTTTATCGACAAGACTTTTTTCCTACCAATATTACCACTTGATTTTATCGACAAGACTTTTTTCCTACCAATATTACCACTTGATTTTATCGACAAGACTTTTTTCCTACCAAAATTACCACTTGATTTTATCGACAAGACTTTTTTCCTACCAAAATTACCACTTGATTTTATCGACAAGACTTTTTTCCTACCAAAATTACCACTTGATTTTATCGACAAGACTTTTTTCCTACCAAAATTACCACTTGATTTTATCGACAAGACTTTTTTCCTACCAATATTACCACTTGATTTTATCGACAAGACTTTTTTCCTACCAATATTACCACTTGATTTTATCGACAAGACTTTTTTCCTACCAATATTACCACTTGATTTTATCGACAAGACTTTTTTCCTACCAATATTACCACTTGATTTTATCGACAAGACTTTTTTCCTACCAATATTACCACTTGATTTTATCGACAAGACTTTTTTCCTACCAATATTACCACTTGATTTTATCGACAAGACTTTTTTCCTACCAATATTACCACTTGATTTTATCGACAAGACTTTTTTCCTACCAATATTACCACTTGATTTTATCGACAAGACTTTTTTCCTACCAATATTACCACTTGATTTTATCGACAAGACTTTTTTCCTACCAATATTACCACTTGATTTTATCGACAAGACTTTTTTCCTACCAATATTACCACTTGATTTTATCGACAAGACTTTTTTCCTACCAATATTACCACTTGATTTTATCGACAAGACTTTTTTCCTACCAATATTACCACTTGATTTTATCGACAAGACTTTTTTCCTACCAATATTACCACTTGATTTTATCGACAAGACTTTTTTCCTACCAATATTACCACTTGATTTTATCGACAAGACTTTTTTCCTACCAATATTACCACTTGATTTTATCGACAAGACTTTTTTCCTACCAAAATTACCACTTGATTTTATCGACAAGACTTTTTTCCTACCAATATTACCACTTGATTTTATCGACAAGACTTTTTTCCTACCAAAATTACCACTTGATTTTATCGACAAGACTTTTTTCCTACCAATATTACCACTTGATTTTATCGACAAGACTTTTTTCCTACCAAAATTACCACTTGATTTTATCGACAAGACTTTTTTCCTACCAATATTACCACTTGATTTTATCGACAAGACTTTTTTCCTACCAATATTACCACTTGATTTTATCGACAAGACTTTTTTCCTACCAATATTACCACTTGATTTTATCGACAAGACTTTTTTCCTACCAAAATTACCACTTGATTTTATCGACAAGACTTTTTTCCTACCAATATTACCACTTGATTTTATCGACAAGACTTTTTTCCTACCAATATTACCACTTGATTTTATCGACAAGACTTTTTTCCTACCAATATTACCACTTGATTTTATCGACAAGACTTTTTTCCTACCAATATTACCACTTGATTTTATCGACAAGACTTTTTTCCTACCAATATTACCACTTGATTTTATCGACAAGACTTTTTTCCTACCAATATTACCACTTGATTTTATCGACAAGACTTTTTTCCTACCAATATTACCACTTGATTTTATCGACAAGACTTTTTTCCTACCAATATTACCACTTGATTTTATCGACAAGACTTTTTTCCTACCAATATTACCACTTGATTTTATCGACAAGACTTTTTTCCTACCAATATTACCACTTGATTTTATCGACAAGACTTTTTTCCTACCAATATTACCACTTGATTTTATCGACAAGACTTTTTTCCTACCAATATTACCACTTGATTTTATCGACAAGACTTTTTTCCTACCAATATTACCACTTGATTTTATCGACAAGACTTTTTTCCTACCAATATTACCACTTGATTTTATCGACAAGACTTTTTTCCTACCAATATTACCACTTGATTTTATCGACAAGACTTTTTTCCTACCAATATTACCACTTGATTTTATCGACAAGACTTTTTTCCTACCAATATTACCACTTGATTTTATCGACAAGACTTTTTTCCTACCAATATTACCACTTGATTTTATCGACAAGACTTTTTTCCTACCAATATTACCACTTGATTTTATCGACAAGACTTTTTTCCTACCAATATTACCACTTGATTTTATCGACAAGACTTTTTTCCTACCAATATTACCACTTGATTTTATCGACAAGACTTTTTTCCTACCAATATTACCACTTGATTTTATCGACAAGACTTTTTTCCTACCAATATTACCACTTGATTTTATCGACAAGACTTTTTTCCTACCAATATTACCACTTGATTTTATCGACAAGACTTTTTTCCTACCAATATTACCACTTGATTTTATCGACAAGACTTTTTTCCTACCAATATTACCACTTGATTTTATCGACAAGACTTTTTTCCTACCAATATTACCACTTGATTTTATCGACAAGACTTTTTTCCTACCAATATTCCCACTTGATTTTATCGACAAGACTTTTTTCCTACCAATATTACCACTTGATTTTATCGACAAGACTTTTTTCCTACCAATATTCCCACTTGATTTTATCGACAAGACTTTTTTCCTACCAATATTCCCACTTGATTTTATCGACAAGACTTTTTTCCTACCAATATTCCCACTTGATTTTATCGACAAGACTTTTTTCCTACCAATATTCCCACTTGATTTTATCGACAAGACTTTTTTCCTACCAATATTCCCACTTGATTTTATCGACAAGACTTTTTTCCTACCAATATTCCCACTTGATTTTATCGACAAGACTTTTTTCCTACCAATATTCCCACTTGATTTTATCGACAAGACTTTTTTCCTACCAATATTCCCACTTGATTTTATCGACAAGACTTTTTTCCTACCAATATTCCCACTTGATTTTATCGACAAGACTTTTTTCCTACCAATATTCCCACTTGATTTTATCGACAAGACTTTTTTCCTACCAATATTACCACTTGATTTTATCGACAAGACTTTTTTCCTACCAATATTCCCACTTGATTTTATCGACAAGACTTTTTTCCTACCAATATTCCCACTTGATTTTATCGACAAGACTTTTTTCCTACCAATATTCCCACTTGATTTTATCGACAAGACTTTTTTCCTACCAATATTCCCACTTGATTTTATCGACAAGACTTTTTTCCTACCAATATTCCCACTTGATTTTATCGACAAGACTTTTTTCCTACCAATATTCCCACTTGATTTTATCGACAAGACTTTTTTCCTACCAATATTCCCACTTGATTTTATCGACAAGACTTTTTTCCTACCAATATTCCCACTTGATTTTATCGACAAGACTTTTTTCCTACCAATATTACCACTTGATTTTATCGACAAGACTTTTTTCCTACCAATATTACCACTTGATTTTATCGACAAGACTTTTTTCCTACCAATATTACCACTTGATTTTATCGACAAGACTTTTTTCCTGCCAATATTCCCACTTGATTTTATCGACAAGACTTTTTTCCTACCAATATTACCACTTGATTTTATCGACAAGACTTTTTTCCTGCCAATATTCCCACTTGATGTTACTGACAAGACTTTTTTCCTACCAATATTACCACTTGATTTTATCGACAAGACTTTTTTCCTGCCAATATTCCCACTTGATTTTATCGACAAGACTTTTTTCCTACCAATATTACCACTTGATTTTATCGACAAGACTTTTTTCCTACCAATATTACCACTTGATTTTATCGACAAGACTTTTTTCCCGCCAATATTCCCACTTGATTTTATCGACAAGACTTTTTTCCTACCAATATTCCCACTTGATTTTATCGACAAGACTTTTTTCCCACCAATATTCCCACTTGATTTTATCGACAAGACTTTTTTCCTACCAATATTACCACTTGATTTTATCGACAAGACTTTTTTCCTACCAATATTCCCACTTGATTTTATCGACAAGACTTTTTTCCTACCAATATTCCCACTTGATTTTATCGACAAGACTTTTTTCCTACCAATATTACCACTTGATTTTATCGACAAGACTTTTTTCCTACCAATATTCCCACTTGATTTTATCGACAAGACTTTTTTCCTACCAATATTACCACTTGATTTTATCGACAAGACTTTTTTCCTACCAATATTCCCACTTGATTTTATCGACAAGACTTTTTTCCTACCAATATTCCCACTTGATTTTATCGACAAGACTTTTTTCCTACCAATATTACCACTTGATTTTATCGACAAGACTTTTTTCCTACCAATATTCCCACTTGATTTTATCGACAAGACTTTTTTCCTACCAATATTACCACTTGATTTTATCGACAAGACTTTTTTCCTACCAATATTACCACTTGATTTTATCGACAAGACTTTTTTCCTACCAATATTACCACTTGATTTTATCGACAAGACTTTTTTCCTGCCAATATTCCCACTTGATTTTATCGACAAGACTTTTTTCCTACCAATATTACCACTTGATTTTATCGACAAGACTTTTTTCCTGCCAATATTCCCACTTGATTTTATCGACAAGACTTTTTTCCTACCAATATTACCACTTGATTTTATCGACAAGACTTTTTTCCTGCCAATATTCCCACTTGATTTTATCGACAAGACTTTTTTCCTACCAATATTACCACTTGATTTTATCGACAAGACTTTTTTCCTGCCAATATTCCCACTTGATGTTACTGACAAGACTTTTTTCCTACCAATATTACCACTTGATTTTATCGACAAGACTTTTTTCCTGCCAATATTCCCACTTGATGTTACTGACAAGACTTTTTTCCTACCAATATTACCACTTGATTTTATCGACAAGACTTTTTTCCTGCCAATACTACCACTTGATTTTATCGACAAGACTTTTTTCCCACCAATATTACCACTTGATTTTATCAACAAGACTTTTTTCCCACCAATATTACCACTTGATTTTATCGACAAGACTTTTTTCCCACCAATATTACCACTTGATTTTATCAACAAGACTTTTTTCCCACCAATATTACCACTTGATTTTATCAACAAGACTTTTTTCCCACCAATATTACCACTTGATTTTATCAACAAGACTTTTTTCCCGCCAATATTACCACTTGATTTTATCGACAAGACTTTTTTCCCACCAATATTACCACTTGATTTTATCGACAAGACTTTTTTCCCGCCAATATTCCCACTTGATTTTATCGACAAGACTTTTTTCCCACCAATATTACCACTTGATTTTATCGACAAGACTTTTTTCCCGCCAATATTCCCACTTGATTTTATCGACAAGACTTTTTTCCCACCAATATTACCACTTGATTTTATCGACAAGACTTTTTTCCCGCCAATATTCCCACTTGATTTTATCGACAAGACTTTTTTCCCACCAATATTACCACTTGATTTTATCGACAAGACTTTTTTCCCACCAATATTACCACTTGATTTTATCGACAAGACTTTTTTCCCACCAATATTACCACTTGATTTTATCGACAAGACTTTTTTCCCACCAATATTACCACTTGATTTTATCGACAAGACTTTTTTCCCACCAATATTACCACTTGATTTTATCAACAAGACTTTTTTCCCACCAATATTACCACTTGATTTTATCAACAAGACTTTTTTCCCACCAATATTACCACTTGATTTTATCGACAAGACTTTTTTCCTGCCAATATTCCTACAGGATGTTATGGATACTTTTTTTTTTCTTACAGAGCAACAGTCCCTATTGGCGCCCTAAGATTTATAACATTCTTCAATGCTTTATAAGAATCTTCAGCTCATCATAACAACAATAACAACAATGCAATAATAGGAAGAAGCCATTAAATTTTAACACACAAAAAACAAAAACTACAACTGCATTATCCAGTAATTTAACCAGACCACTGATCTTTCTTAGCATTCCAAAGACTGATAAGAGAAGACTACAATATCAAAGATATTTGAAGCTAATGAATGTAGGCTCAACAGGACGAAGGGACTTAAATGAAAACAAGTTTTGTTTTAAATTGTACTGAAAGTTCTATTTTTCTAAATAATGAACAATCTTAATTTAACAGTTGTATAAATGCCCCTTTTTAGTAGCAATGAATAGCATAAAAGGAGTATGATAAAGCGTATAGTATATAAAAAACATGACCCATATAGATATAATTCTATCAATCAAAACGACTAAAGTTAAGTTTTACCACAAGACTTTTTTTCTAAGTTGGGTTATACTGAAAATAGTTTATTTTTATGCCTTATCCAAAAAAAATTATCTTAGTAGGTTGCAAAACTGACTAAATTATTAACAGTACTTCATATAGAAATAGGAATGAATGGCGAGCGATTGTGACGCAGTTCCGGTAGGCCCTGCTGCTGCCTCCGATGCCTTGGATGACCGCGGAGGTAGCAGCAGTAGGGGATTCAGCATTATGAAGCTTCATCTGTGGTGGATAATGTGGGAGGGTGGGCTGTGACACCCTAGCAGTACCAGCTGAACTCGGTTGAGTCCCTTGTTAGGCTGGAGGTACGTAGAGAGTAGAGGTCCCCTTTTTGTTTTTGTTTCTTTGTTGATGTCGGCTACCCCCCAAAATTGGGGGAAGTGCCTTGGTATATGTATGTATGTATGTACTTCATAACATTCTAGTGACCACCTTAAATGGTCTGGTCATCTAGTTTTGGGCTACGACTTAGGGATGAGGAACCTCAGTTGTGAGCAACACAATCCGTGATGGATATCACATTCCATGTAGCATAGTGTAATAATGTAAAATATGAACAATCTATTCCAGGATAATGCAAAAACATGATATAAAATAAAAACATGCTTTACTCTGAGAAAAGGAAACCTATGCTTTTAATTCTCAAAGTGCTCACATGAAGTCTACAACCTCAGAATTGTTGTGAGCTAGGGATGGGTTTGAGGGAGCCTATACGGTTTACCTACAGTCATCAGCAGCCATTGCCTGGCCCTCCCTGGTCTTAGGTTGATGGGGAGGGGGCTTGGGCACTAATTGTATATATATGTGGTTAATCTCTAGGGCATTGTAACTATCCCTTGCCTCTGCCATTCATGAGCGACCTTTAAACTTTAAATTGCAAGCAACTACAGTACTAACCTGTGTATATGACTTTCAATAGCAGGAGATGAGTAAGTTGGAAGGTGACTTTTGTTGAGAAAAATATCTTCATGTTCAATTATCTTCAATTTTGGATGATCCAAATTAATCCAGTACGGAATCTGACCGCTGGTGACAATAAAAATCCGACGTACCCAGGGAGCATACTTCTCCAAGGACCTGAGAGAGTAACGCAGTTCCTGAAAAGATATACAGAGAGATTAGTTCATCAAACATTTAACTGGGCTCCACAAGGCACTAGAAGAGTTGGAAGACCCCGTTCTACAAGGACTGAGGACTATGAAGCGTGAAGTCAGAGATGATGAATGGAGAAGTATTGATTTTAAAGCTCAAGATAGAGACGCCTGGAGAAATCTAATTGACGACCTTTGCGTCAATAGGTGTAAGAGGTGGTGATGATTTTTAAAGTACAGAATACTGTATTCAAGAAAATGCTTACCAAAAAACATTTAAATCCTCCTATCATAAATTATCTAAGACCAAACCATCTCCCAAATATGAGTGAAATTCCACCATTATCCCAAATTGAGTACACAAAAGTAAAAAGGAAAGACAAATATATGTTCACAAAATTTAGTGCATTTACTAGTTCTCCTCAAGTACTTTTCAGGAGTCCTCCAAAATCAAACCATTGTTGTCTAGTCTTGGGTAGTGCCCTAGCTTCTATACCATGGTCTTCTGCTATCTTGGATTATAGTTCTCTAGCTTGAGGGTAAACTCTGGCATACTATTCTAGCTGGTTCCTTATTTTATTCCTCACTGGAGCCCTTGGGCTTATAGGATTCTGCTTTTCCAAAGTTGTAGCTTAGCTAGTAACAATAATAATATAGATTCCAACCTACCTCATTGTCTTCAAATCTATTGGCATCAATTTCCTTCAGATGATCATCCTTATCAGGCTGCAGCATGAGCATGGCAGGTCGCACTTTGACGGTGGTGTCTTGCAGGACGTGAGGGTTGACGTTTGCTTCTAACAGCTGTTTAATAAGTTCAACTTCATTGCATTCAATCAGACTCACAGCGTTGGTTCCGTACACTGAACACTGTTGGAAAATGTACACATAATCTCAATAAAAATTAACTTATATTTTATTTAATAAATGTTTCAGGTAGTGAAAAAAAATATGGAACGATATACAAAACACTCAGAATTTAGGTAAAGCATACAAGTAATATTCTTATTTGAAAAATTATGCTTATATCACTTTAAAGTTAGGTTTAGAAAATATTCATAGATTTTTCAGATGTTGGTGAAGTGATGTAAAGTACTTGAAATTCTTTTGAGTTAATATAATCCCATCATCCCATGGTGACTCAAAATTTTCATATATTTTGATGAAAAAAAAAAAAAAAAAAAAAAAAAGTCTTCTTTTTGAAGAATTGAAGTAAATTCTTCTCTCCATTGAAGGCTGAACCAAATATAAGCATTATTGGGTCTATTAATCATTATAGTTAGCTTGAGAATATCAACCAATACTCATGAAGTGACTCTGTATCTAGAGCAAGTTAGCGTCAAAGTGTAACCCTTACACAATGAGATAATTTACAAGCTCCTATAGACAAAATCTTATTTATTGTATCTCTGCTTTTTCAGTTTTACTCAGATTCATTTTCAGTCCTACAATTCTGCTTTCTCTATTCAAATCTCCTATTATCTTTTGTAGCTCCTCCCCTGATTTATTAGACACAACATGATAGTTAAGACAGCTTTACCCAAAACAAGTACCCACACCGTTGAAATACTGTCCTGTATAGAAATATCGGTGGATAAAAAAGCTTCACGAAGACACGTAATACTGACATAAAGAACATCTTATCATGACCATTTTCTAAGCCGACTCAAAAGAATGAAGGAAATACTTCATATGACAAGAACCTTATTGACTGATGGTCTTCAATCCTAGATAAAAGACATGAAAGTAATAGAAAACTACCTTTATGCAATCCTTATCAAAATAATTTTCAAGCTCAATTTTTTCATTCTAGTGATACAAAACGGATTTTGAGCGAAGCGAAAATTCTATTTTTGGGTGAGATAGCCATGGCGTCCTGATGGAAGGTTCCTTTTTGGTAGCTTCCTTGGGTAAATAACTACTAAGATATTCCCAGAGAATTTAACCACAGGTTATCACAGAATTCTAACTTCTGGAGCGAGTATCCTAAAGGTTTCCCTTTAACCCTGGATAGGTACGGTCCTCGGACACCCCTTTAAGGGTATACTCGGACGCGAACGACCCCGACGCCAAAAAAAATTCTTGAAAAATCAGTTTTTGCAGTAACCTCCTTTTTTCTTTTGCCAAAAAAAACTTCAATGAATGCTTAAAACAACTGTATAGATAAATACTACTCATCTGCAGAAAAACTATTTATTATAAATATTTTAAAAAATTAAGTAGAAAAAAAAAAAGACCTGACATAAAAATTCATATAAAAAAAGTTTATACATATATACACAAATCCTTTTAGGAATTGATTCTTGAATGTTTAGGACACATCTTGATGTATTTTGGATGAAGTCAGACCCATGGAGGTGAAGATCTGAAATGAGAAAAAAAGGGTAACTTTTTTTGGCCAAAAAAATTTGTCCAAATTTCATGAATTTTTTTGGGTACCCAAATGAAATAGGAAGTGGCTAATTTTTTTAGGGAATAAACATATGTTATCCTAAAATAGAAATATGTAAAAAAATCTTCATTATTTTGTAAATTACATTTATATCAGGGGCCATATCTAAAGGTAATTTTTTGAGTACTTAGAAATTCCGTAAAAAAATACATATATTTAATATATAATATGATATTTATGCAGGTAAAAATATACCAAAATATCACAAATTCTATAGGGAACAAGAATATATATAGATAGGGCAGCTTACGCTTCGGATATGTCCACAAAATGGCCGCCAACCACACTGACTCAGACTCCCTAATCTGCCACTTGAAATGTAGGAAGGGTATGTCAATTTCAAGGTGTTATTTACTAATCTAATTATTATTGGATATGCATAAAAATTGTATGGTGGGTTGCTGGATAATTGTCGATTATTTTACGACTATAAAATTAAAATTCTGACCCAAAAAAATTTTTTTGAAGGGAAATAAAATCGAAAAAAAAAATGTAAAACAATATTTTAGCTAAAAAAATTTGATGATATTCAATCAAAAAAAAAGTAAACAAAATTTTCCGACAAATAAACATCTAGAGGAATCATTACTCTGTGATAGTTCCTTAGTACGTAGTAATTTTGAAAGAATTGGGAAAAAACGAAAAAATGGCAATCACCGGAAAATCGAACACATACCCATATATACGCCATATCTGGCTAAAAAAAAGATAGGCATGGGTAGCCAGATCATCTAGAAACACTTTCCAACACTATAAAAATATAAGTTTTGCGACACTACTTGCCAATTCCTTACGGTAACATGACTAAGCAAAAAAATGCAAAACAAATAAAAAGGGGCACTCGAGGAAAAATGGCTAACATTCTAATATACGGCATTTCAGAAAAAAAGAATTCAGCCACGTGCTAGGCAAACCATCAAGGCACATTTTCCGACAAATAAACATCTAAATGAATAATTACTCTGTGATAGTTCCTTAGTACGTAGTAATTTTGAAAGAAATGGGAAAAAACGAAAAAATGGCAATCACCGGAAAATCGAACACATACCTATATATACGCCATATCTGGCTAAAAAAAGAAGATAGGCATGGGTAGCCAGATCATCTAGAAACACTTTCCAACACTATAAAATTATAAGTTTTGCGACACTACTTGCCAATTCCTTACGGTAACATGACTAAGCAAAAAAATGCAAAACAAATAAAAAGGGGCACTCGTGGAAAAATGGCCATTCTAATATACGGCATTTCAGAAAAAAAAAATTTCAGCCACGTGCTAGGCAAACCATCAAGGCATATTTTCCGACAAATAAACATATAAATGAAATATTACTCTGTGATAGTTCCTTAGTACGTAGTAATTTTGAAAGAAATGGGAAAAAACGAAAAAATGGCAATCACAGGAAAATCGAACACATACTTATATATACGCCATATCTGGCTAAAAAAAAAATAGGCATGGGTAGCCAGATCATCTAGAAACACTTTCCAACACTATAAAAATATAAGTTTTGCGACACTACTTGCCAATTCCTTACGGTAACATGACTAAGCAAAAAAATGCAAAACAAATAATAAGGGGCACTCGCGGAAAAATGCCCAACATTCTAATATACGGCATCTCAGATAAAAAAAAAGACATGCACGTGTTAGCCCAACCATCAAGGCACACTTTCTAACACATAAACATGAAAAAAAAATCAATAATATACGGCAATTCCTTACTACGTAGTAAATTTTTACAAATATTGAAAAAAAACAGAAATTGGCAACCGCAGTTAAATACCCAATATACCAATAACTACGTCGTATCTGACAAAAACAAAATCACGCATGGGTAGCCAGATCATCTAGACACACTTTCCAACACTAAAAAAGCAAAAGTTTTACGACACTATTTCGCAATATCTTACGGAAAAATGACTTGGCAAAAAAATGAAAAAAAATGAAAAAGGGACACTCGCGGTAAAATGCCCGACATTCTAATATACGACATCTCAGATAAAAAAAAAGACATGCACGTGTTAGCCCAACCATCAAAGCACACTTTCTAACACATAAACATGAAAAAAAAATGAATAATATACGGCAATTCCTTACTACGTAGTAATTTTTACAAATATTGAAAAAAAAACAGAAATTGGTAACCGCAGTTAAATACCCAATATACCAATAACTACGTCGTATCTGACAAAAACAAAGTCATGCATGGGTAGCCAGATCATCTAGACACACTTTCCAACACTAAACAAGCAAAAGTTTTACGACACTATTTGGCAATATCTTACGGAAAAATGACTTGGCAAAAAAATGAAAAAAAATGAAAAAGGGGCACTCGCGGTAAAATGGTCCTCGTGGTGATGAACGACATTTTAACTAAAAAAAAAAACATGCACATGGTAGCCAAACAATCCACCAAGACTTTCCACAACTGATAACCTATACAAGTTGCACCATTCTACGACAATTTCATAATACGTAATAACTTTGATAATTATGCAAACTACCCTAGAAGGGTAAACTCGGACGCGAACGACCCCGACGCGTCTCAGAAATCGGGGAAGGAGTACAGCTACAGCAATGCACATCTGGACACTACTAGAGCGTGTAGGGAAGACACCTCCTGCAGGTCGATCACCCACAAATCCAGTCACGGGGGTGAGTCACGTGAGAAAAACCTGTTTTTTTTTGACGCTCGGGGTCGCAAACGACCCACCGTACCTATCCAGGGTTAAGACATCGTATATCAACAGGGGACGCATGTATTAACGCGCCACATAGCTATCTACACCCCGAACAGAGTTAATGCTTCGGTGTGTAAGGGCTGAGAATAGCTGGGAGCCGTTCCATAGCTAATCTCATTCGTGGCTACTTCTGGTACTCGAGACGTAAACAAACAGGCGCCATTGCTTAAATGACGTCACGTCCGTCTTCATCCTGAAGCCAGTTGCTTGCCCATCACCATGATACAGCAGAGCAGGGTGGGACCTAAAAACTGGACGAAGTAGCAGGGAGGGTCCATCAGGACGCCATGGCTATCTCACCCAAAAATAGATTTTTCGCTTCGCTCAAAATCCGTTTTTTGGGCTCAAGCCATGGCGTCCTGATGGAAGAATACCAGAGAATCAATGTATCGTGGTAGATTTTCCCCTATTAGTAAGTGCCAAGGCATTGACAAAATAGCATAGTAATCTTGGTAAAGAACCGTAGGGAAGAATCATCCTGCCCCCCTTGGCAGTGAAGTTCCCACGGGCCATGCCGACGTCAAAGTGGTATTGAAGGGCTATTCACCCTGATAGAAGAACTTGAAGAACTTGGAGACGAAGCTGAATGTTTGGCATTCGTATAGGAACATTCTGAAAAGCAGACCAGTGGTGGTTGGGCACTGTGTGCTGAGAAGGGTGATTCATCTCCAGGGTATGAAGAGTAAGTATTCGTATTGGAACATTACATAATCAGAGTGAATATAAATTAAGAGTTAGTATCTTAATTTCTCCATAACCATGAGGAAAAAAGGGGATAATAAAACTATGACAGGCATGTATTTCATAGTAAGTAGGAGCTGATTGAGACGCACAGGTAATAAAATAGAAATTTTATTTCACAAATGCAGAAATTAAATGAATTGCAGCAATAAGTAAAGTTCATTTACAGTAATTATAATGTACATAGTAATAAAGACTTGCTCTTGAATCTGAAAAGGAATTTCAGGTTTATTAGTAGGCACTCGTTCTCGAGGAACGTAAGTCTTTGATTAAAAACACATCATGCTCAGGGCATGCGGCACTTGTGTGACAACTATGACATTTCACCTGGGATAAGAACAGTTATAAAAGCACTAAGTGTTTTCGACATCACTATGTATCGCTCGAGGGTCAACATAGGCACCCGAAGAGTTAGAGTCCCAAGTAACTCACTGTTCTATGCAGAGTTAGGTGCAGGTTTCATAACACTACCTGCGGCTACCACAAAATGTTTGACTTCGTGCACTTGTTTCGCATAATGTTTAAAGAAAACGCGCGAGGACTTCCAGCCTGTGAAGTTTTTAAGGCTTTCAAAGTCCATACTCTGAAAGAAATTCAGAGATGATGCAACTTTCCTAGGATCATGACCGGCGGGTGTACTGTCAGGATCCGCTCTGCGAATGAAGTAGGTGATTTTCGCTCTTAATTGTTTCAGTGACAGGTCGCTGCCCGATGTTTCTCCTTTGAAGAGTTGGCCTCCACCAAAGTTCGAAGTTCTGCGAAGATAGACCTTGAGGCTCTCTACTGGGCATAAAGAGACATCTTCCTTCAGGGGGCATATTCTCCAGGGGCCCCATCTTTTGGTGGGTAATTCATTTTTGGCGAGAAACGTCGGATCAGGGGAGAGGGTAACGTCTCCTGTATCGGTAAACAGGATGTGCCCTTCCTCTCTTGATAATGCCACTATTTCGCTGACTCGAGCTCCCGAAGCAAGAGCAAAGAGAAATATAACTTTCTGAGTCAGATCCTTGAGAGGGCATGAATCATTATCCAAGTTGGAGGCGAAATGGAGCACCTTGTCTAATGACCAGGAGATCGGTTTCGGTGGGGGTGCTGGGCGTAGGCGAGCACATGCTTTCGGTAGTTTATTGAAGATGTCGCTGGACAGATCAATTTGGAAGGCATACAGAATTGGTCTGGTCAAGGCCGATTTGCAGGTTGAAATCGTATTGGCTGCTAATCCCTGTCCATGAAGGTGAATAAAGAAGGACATGCAGAAATCAATTGTGATTTCCTTAGGATTTTTTGTCTTGACGAAGGAGACCCATTTCCTCCAGGATGATTCGTATTGCCGTCTTGTGGATTCGGTCTTGTATTCCTCTAGGAAGTCCAGACTTTTCTTCGAGATCCCAAACCTCTTCTTTGCGGCTAGGGAGAGAAAATCATGAGATGAAGGTCCTTGATTTTCGATGATGAAGCGAAGACAGTCGACTTCTGTACTTGTTGGGAGAGAACTGGGCCCGGGAGAGGGATCAGCTTGGGCTGCAGCTCCAGGACCAGGGGGTACCAGTTGCTCCGGGGCCACTTGGGAGCCACTAGGGCCGCTGTCCCTTTGAAGGTTCTCAGTTTGGAGAGGACTTTCAGCAGAAGGTTGGTGGGAGGGAACAGGTAGATCTTGGACCATCTGTTCCAGTCCAGTGACATGGCATCCACTGCTTCTGCCTTGGGGTCCTTGTACGGGGCCACATACCGAGGAAGTTGATAGTTGTCGCTCGTTGCGAAGAGATCTATCTGAAGTTCTGGGACTTGGTGAGAGATGAAGGAGAATGATCTTGCGTCTAGAGACCATTCCGACTCTATTGGGTTTGTTCGAGATAGAGCATCCGCTGTCACGTTGCGGAATCCTTGTAGGTGAACTGCAGACAGGTGCCACTTCTTCTTCTCTGCCAGACGGAAGATTGGGAGAAGCACCTGATTTATCTGGGGCGATCTTGAGCCTTGGCGATTGAGACAACGAACTACCACCGAGTTGTCTAGGGTTAGACGAATGTGGATCGAGGGAGGCGGGGATAATTTCTTCAGAGTTAGAAGGACCGCCATGGCCTCCAAGATGTTTATGTGGAACGTCTTGAACAGGGGAGACCAGGTGCCTTGAGCCTGTTTTTGGTGGGAGTGACCTCCCCAACCCTCCAGCGAAGCGTCCGTGTGGATGTTGAGTGATGGAGGAGGGTGTTGAAGAGGAATGGACCTTTTCAGGGCCTTTGCTTCCGACCACGGCTTGAGGAGAAGTCGAAGTCTGTTTGGGAGCCGTCTCTTGAGGTCTCTTCGAGCGATGGATGCAGAACGTCTCCAGACTCCCGCGGCATCCTTTAGCTGTGCACGAAGCACTGGGTTTGTTACCGAGGCGAACTGTAGAGAGCCTAGAACTCGTTCCTGCTGGCGTCTTGAAATCCGTTTGGATTTCAGTAGTCGCTTGACAGACCCTGCTATTTCCTTCCTTTTCTTCTGGGGGATGGAAAGGCGGTGTGACTGAAGGTTCCATTGGATTCCTAACCACTGGAACTTCTGAGCTGGAGAGAGGCGAGATTTCTTCTCGTTGATCTTGAATCCCAGGTGTTCTAGGTACTGGGTGACTTTGTTGCAAGATTTTACAAAATCTTCGGGCGATGGAGCCCAGACTAGCCAGTCGTCGAGGTAGGCCATCACCTGGACGTTTCGGAGGCGGAGCTGTTGTACTATGGTGTCCGCCAGCTTTGTGAAGATCCGAGGGGCCACATTGAGGCCGAAGGGCATGGCCCGGAAGGCGTAGCTTTTCCTTTGGAGTCGAAATCCTAGGTAGGAGGAAGCGTGATGGTTCATTGGAACGTGCCAGTAGGCATCCGCCAGGTCTATGGAGACCGTGTAGGAACCTCGAGGCAGAAGGGTCCTTATTTGTTGAAGAGTCAGCATCTTGAACTTGTCGTTCGCTATGAACTTGTTGAGGGGGGATAAGTCCAGAATGACTCTGAGTTTGTCGGAGTCTTTCTTGGGGACACAAAACAGTCTTCCTTGGAACCTGGTGGACTTTACCTTCCTTATCACCTTCTTGTTCAAGAGATCTAGGACATATTCTTCCAGAAGGGGGGTTGATTGTTGGAAGAACTGCTGGAATGTTGGGGGTGGTTGGGTCCAACTCCAGCCTAGACCCTTCTTGACGATGCTGTGTGCCCAGGGATCGAAGGTCCAACGATCCTGGAATTGGCGGAGTCTTCCTCCCACCGGAAGCACTTCATTGCTTCTGGTGTCCCGAGGGCTTGCTGCCTCGGCCGCTAGCTCCCTTTCCTCCTCTGCCTCTGGAGGGACGGCGAGACGCGTCTCTGCCTGCACCTCTGTTTGAGCCTCTACCTTTGGGACGAAAGGTAGTCGTCTGTTGCTCGAAAGCAGGGGTGAAGACCGGTGACTGTGACAACACCGGTTGGGTGACCAATTGAAAGGTCTGTTGTGGCTGAGCTGCCACTTGGGAGGTAGCGGGTCCCGGAAACTGACGTCTTGGTTGACGTTGCTGGGGTTTCTGTTTTGAGGATTTCCTCTTAGGTTGAGGTCCGTCGTCCTGAGAGGGTTTCCTCTTCCTTGACATGCCCCACTTGTGGAGAAGGTTCCTATTCTCCGTGGCGGCTTTGTCGGTGATTTCCTTCACAAGGTCAGAAGGAAAGAGGTGTTTGCCCCAGATGTTGGAGGAAATCAGCCTCCGGGGTTCGTGTTTCACAGTGGCACCTGCGAACACGAATTCACGACAGGCTCTCCGAGCCTTCATGAAGTGGTACAAGTCCTTCATCAGGGTTGCCATGTGGGATTTGGCAAGTACCATGTAGTGGTCTGGTACTCTGGTGTCACAGGCCATAATTTCAAGTTGGACTTGGTGGGACATGGATGCTGCGAGCCTCTCCTTCGTATCTTGTTCCCGACGAAGGAGGTGATCGTTGAGCTTCGGGAGGTCTTCGTTAAACTGACGTCCGGCGACGTCAGGATCTAGCTTTCCCACGACGAACGTATGCTGGATGTCCTTCCACTGTCGAGCGTCAGGGGGAGTAACTATGGAGAAGGGTCTGCACTCCTCCAGTGCAGGGCAGGCTTTCCCCTCTTCCACAGCTTTAAGGCACGCAGCGAAGGCCTTTTCCAAGAATGGAAGTACCGCATTTTCAGGTGCGACATAAGTAGGGTGCTTCTTGCTCAGGGCCGGAAGCTTAGAGCAGGTAAAACCCCTACTCTTGAACGTGTTGGCTAGCATAGCCTGGGCCTTCGCGAGATCGAACACTATCTCTTCCTTCGGTTCGGTCTCTTCTTTAGAGGCAGGTTCAGAGCGAAGTCGGACGTAACAGTCCGGGTAGGCCTCGAAGTTTGGGAAGAACTCCACGTCTTCCAAAGGGACCGTGCCGATCTTGTCGCTGACGAAGATCCTGCCGGTCGCGATAACCATATGCTCAGCATACCTCCATGGGTTGGCATGTGAGCAAGCGGGGAGATCCTTAACCGAAATCCTCTTCGGTTCTCTGGATCCCATCATGGACCTGATGAACTCCTGATTCTCCTTTAACCTGTCATCCATGACGGCTCTAATCAACCGGATCATTTCTTGAGTGGATGAAGAGGGATCCGGGGTCGTGGAGGTAGACGGGATAGACACTTCCGTCGGTGTAGGAGTAGGGGCGGAGATGGAAGGAGGAGCGACCTCTTGCTCCGACTCGGCGTATTCCACCTGGTCTTCGTCATCTTCAGCTCCTTGAGCCATAAGAGTCTTCTCCGTGTCTTCCGAGACATCCGACATATGTTCGTCATCTTCGGAATCCAGGCGGCACTCGTGCATGGACTGGGCCATGATAACATCAGGTTCCACTGTAATTTGGACAGTGGGGATCAAATCCTTGGGTACCACTGAATCAGGGGAGGCCTTAGGGAACAGGAGTGACCTCATTTCTTCAGTGGCCAGGTACGGTCCGGTGGCATTCTTCTGGAAGCCACGCACCCACTTGCGTAGCTTCTCCCGAGAAGTGTCCCTGACCTCCGCTGAGGGAGGGTTATGGAAGGCATCAACTAGGTGAGCCTGGCAGACCGTACAATTCAGTGGGTCCCAGAATTTCAGATCCCCTTTCTTGTTAGCACAAGGGGCGTGAGTCCTGCAAGCCGTATGCCCGTAGAAGTGCGGGCGTTTCACAGCGCAGAAGTCGAAGTCATACTTCATCTGCTCCTCCTGTGGAAGAAAGAGAAAATGAGTATGGGGGGAGTCATAAGAGTGGTTCTTAAGCTAAGTTAAGATTAATCATTAATTTTTAACTTAATGAAGGGTGTGATGCATAGAGATTGAAGTAGTAAAGAAAACATACTCCATGCATCCCGCCCGGCTGGCTACCGCAAGCTTTATCCTTGGATAATCCGAGATGGCCGAAGGCACAGGATAGTATTCCTTAAAATTCCACAGGGCAATGGAATTCCATGGAAAAAACCAAGGATAAGTTTGGGACCGAGATCACTCAGTCCCAAATTAGGGGGCTAACAGGTCCCTTAGGGTAACTGCTTCCGGCAACCAGCCACGCTAAGATGCACGCAGCATGCTGGAATTTTGAAGAATGCAAAGAGACAGCATGATTACTAATAGAACAGTACCAAGGCACTGATCTTAAGAGTGTAAACAGGCCATCTGTTTGCAGTGTAGGGCTATCAGTATTCAAATGATAGCTAGTAGAAGGGGGTGCAAGTAGTCTTGACGCCTCCGGGAGGTTCCGGCAGACCTCCGGCACGCTGGAGGCCGCTCCAGCAGAGTTTCTGGCATTAGAACAGACAATATGTAAGTCAAGAGTAATACCAGGGTGGCGGCCGCCGGCAGTCGGAGGATGCCGGATTGGTGACTGGGACAAGGATGGTTATAGCTGAGCCAGGTTGCCGGCAGTGGATGCCGGCACTCCGGTGGCCGACCGGCAGGCGGACGGGGAAGCTAGGAGGAAGGAGGAGAGCCATCGGCGGGAGCCGGCGGCGGTCGACAGTCCCCCGGCACGCGGGGGGCTGGCAGCATGAGGGTAGGGGAGAGTCACCAAGGTAGGAGGCGGGTATCGCCGACAGTGGAGGCGGCAAGGGACCGGCACCCGGATAGTGAGAGAGACAGGGGGAGGGATGTAAGAAGTCCAGTCATGGACTCCCAGACATCCCCCCCTGAGAGGGTGTACCCATGATAGAGGCAGGCACTATCACCCAGGAGCAGGGGTCTCAGAGGACCGGGAGCTAGGGTAGCCCAAGGGAGGGCTAGGGGACACCCAAAGAGGGGGGAGACCTCCACATGCAGAACACATCCAGTGGCTAACCCCATAGGACACTATGAAGGGTATATGTACCAGAGCGGACTGCACATGGAAGCTCAAGGTAGCCCTATCACTCCACCCTAAGGAGGAGTTGTAGGACAGGGGACAGATGGGTATAGACTAACCTAAGTGTAGGCTAGGCTATACAAGAGATAGGTGGGGAGGGGAGAAGAGAAGAGTCTTCCAAGGAAGGGGTTCTGTACCAGAGCGGCCACTAGGGAAAGGGAGGACACTCCCTAACCTAAGATAAGGCAGCCAGGCTGAAACGGTGCATGGGTACAGTTTCAGCAGGGGACAGAGTAACCTTCCAAAACCTAACCTAGAGCAGGGCTAAGAGCCCTGAACTAGGAAAGATAGAAGACATATCGCTATCGCAGGACAGTCATAGACTATTCCTAGCCATAGAGGAAGGGCTAGCCTTTCCTCACTCTCGGACGCAACCCTAAGGGGGGTTCATTCCCTTAGGGAGGACTGAGAGGCGATAAATACTCCATTAGACACTTGATCCCTCTACTTAGAAAGGGAATCAAGGCTAAACAGAGGGAATGCCAAGGCAGGGGATGAAGGAAGCATATAGGGGTCCTACAAGTAGGTTGGGTTAGGAAGGGACACTAACATATCCCCTATATGGTCCCTGAAGGCGAAAAAACACTTGCATCACGGTCGAAAGTATTGTAAAATAATGCCACTATCTTCATAACTTAGCCTAGGATCACTAATAAAATCATGCATGAACACTTATATATAGGCGCTCTGGCCTGGGGGCTATAGTAGCCGACTGGTATGAGGTCAATCGATGACCGATAAAAAGCGTCGAAACACGATATAAAAGTTCCTAGCTATGAAGACTAAATAAACTAATGTAATCGATTAGTAAATAAGGCCGGAAGCGTTGTTGTGGCTAACTAAATAAGGCATGCATAACAACAACGACGCCATAAAATGGCGGGTCCGGTAGAGGCACAGCTCTGCCACAAAACAGCAATTATCTCGGAAAGTAATATTTACTTTACGGTCAGAGCTTGACTAAACAATACTGGAACCTTGTACTCAACTTTCCAGAAGAAGGCGAGGCTGAAGGTAGCGACATAACGTAGATGCAAAGCGATAAGTAAAGCACAGGGAAAATCCGTCTAAGTAGGGCGAGCTACTGAACAAAGGATGAAGACGAACGTGACGTCATTTAAGCAATGGCGCCCGTTTGTTTACGTCTCGAGTACCAGAAGTAGCCACGAATGAGATTAGCTATGGAACGGCTCCCAGCTATTCTCAGCCCTTACACACCGAAGCATTAACTCTGTTCGGGGTGTAGATAGCTATGTGGCGCGTTAATACATGCGTCCCCTGTTGATATACGATGTCTTAAAGGGAAACCTTTAGGATACTCGCTCCAGAAGTTAGAATTCTGTGATAACCTGTGGTTAAATTCTCTGGGAATATCTTAGTAGTTATTTACCCAAGGAAGCTACCAAAAAGGAACCTTCCATCAGGACGCCATGGCTTGAGCCCAAAAAGTTTATTTTGACATCTCAAACTTTTTTTGCTAATGCTATCAAGATTATTTAGTGACTTCACCTTTTTTTGTCCTGGAGCTATCAAGATTATTTTTATATCGGGGATATTTGAAGTGCTAGGAGCAGCAGAGAAGTAGGTAACAAACAATATGAGAAACATTCAATTAAAAAACCAAAAGCTTCTGATATGTATAAAAATTAAAGTTCCAAAATTATATAGGCAACATAGAAAAAATAATTCTTCACAATTTTATTGTCGACTCCACCATTTTATTCTCATGTTATCAAGTTTATTTTGCATTCAATCTTTTCATACTAGTTTTATCAAGATTATTTCATGCTCTTTACTTTTTTTTTTCTACCAGTTTAAAGGCCATCCATAAATAGCAAAAACAAGAGACAGTGACATTACCATAGCAAGCAGGACAATGCCCTAGAGACTGACCATAAATACATATGATCAGCACCCAAGCCCCCTCTCTATCCAAGCTAGAACCAGGGAGGGCCAGGCAATGGCCGCTGATGACTCAGCGGGTAGACCTATAGGCTCCCCCAAACCCATCATATTTAGCTCCAAAGGATGGTAAGGTTGCAGACACTACAAGAAAATATCAAGCTTGAGTGGGACTCAAACACCAGTCCAGCGAGCACCGGCCAGGGACGCTTCTAATATCAAGATTATCAATATACTATACTCAATTTTTTATAATGAGGCACATTTGCCCTGACTCGCAGCGGTGTCCTTTTAGAACGGAAAAGTTTCCAGATCACTGATTGGTTAGAGTCATCTTGTCCAACCAATCAGCGATCAGGAAACCTTTCCGAGCTAAAAGGGCACCCCTGCGAGTCGGTGCAAATCTGCCTCCCTAAAAAGAATTGACTTTAGGTATACATATTCATGAAGACGAGTAACATCATACAACTTAATACATACCTGAGTAGTTATATTCTTATGTTCCGGAAATAAGGTGTTTAGTAACTCATCCGATGGCACCACTCCTCCTCCAGTTATTATAGCAGCATTTCGTTTTTTCATCCCCCATCCACCTCCAACATCTGTAAAATAAAAACCCCTTATTTTAATGACATCCTTATAAAATAATAAAATGCTAACATCAGCTAAAATTACGTTAAAGGTATCTAATTACGAGAATCCCTCATCTATTGGGGGTGTTACATTGCAAGAGCTCTTGGCGACAGCTGAAAAACTGCAAAGTAGTTGCAGAAATCTAGTCTATTTTTTCCATCATCTTCATAATTATATAGATTTTTGTATTATCTTTATAAATTCTAGCTTTTATGAGCCCAATAAGGAAATTTTTCTAAAAATAATTAAAAAATGAAAAATATAAAACTTATCTACCCTAAAAATTCACAATATAAAGAGAAGTCTGTGATATATATTTACTTATGATATATTTATAACTCTGCAATTATACCGAGAGAACAATAGGTGAACTGTGACATGGGGAAACATGTTCACCGCCAAAGGCAAAACTTTATCAGCTGTATTGAGAATGAACCCCTGCAAGACTTAAACAATGTAGGCTATTTTCATACACCTATACAGATAGTTAATAGGTCAGAATAAAAACACCCTGCACAAACAGTGCCATACACACATTATATCTTCACATTTATAAATCTTTCCATACTTCCCTTTAAAAATAACAAAAAACCTTTGAAAATAAAAGGACTTATTTGCAAATTATAATTCTTCAACTTTTCAGTTCCGTAATCTTCTCTTTTCAATTGTTTTATTCATAATTCTGACCATCCTTTACATTCAGATCTCCCTGGACAATTTTATCCTGTTCGTAATACTAGGAAGGCAGTTAATTCTAATAGCCAGGCCTTCTCCATCATGAGACTCAATACTACACAGTATTCTAGAAGTTTTATTCCAGCTATTACCAAGTTGTGGAATGATCTTCCTAATCGGGTAGTTGAATCAGTAGAACTTCAAAAGTTCAAAGTTGGAACAAATGTATTCATGTTGACCAGGCTGACATGAGTCTTTTTATAGTTTATATATGACATATCTGTTTTTGA
Organism: Palaemon carinicauda; assembly: GCF_036898095.1. Taxonomy (NCBI): domain Eukaryota; kingdom Metazoa; phylum Arthropoda; class Malacostraca; order Decapoda; family Palaemonidae; genus Palaemon; species Palaemon carinicauda. The sequence continues at coordinate 187,900,907 of NC_090728.1, read as the reverse complement.
CTTTGTTAATAGTTTATATAGGACATATCTGTTTTGACGCTGTTACTGTTTTTAGAATGATATATTGTTAATTTATTCTCATCATTTATCTATTTCCTTATTTCCTTTCCTCACAGGGCTATTTTTCCCTGTTGGAGCCCTTGGGCTTATAGCATCTTGATTTTCCAACTAGGGTTATAGCTTGGCTAGTAATAATAATAATAATAACAATAATAATAATAATTTAAATGTCGTTCTTCCTGGACTTCGGAAGCTGATCTCACAGTTGGAGAAAAACTTTTACTTTCTGTATCCCTGATCTGCATACTAATGATAGGCATCAATGTTCTATTAAATCTTTGCGCTTATTGCCCTGTATAAGAGCCATCAAAACTTTTACCACTCTTTGCATTCAAATCATCCTAGACTGCATTATACACATTAAATTCTAACAGTACATTAGGTACAGTAATGTCTTCTCTTTTCCAAAGTTCAATACAACACAGCATTCTAGAAGTTATATTTCAGCTGTAACCAACTTGTTGAATGGTTCTCCAGATCACATACTGTACTGTAGTTAAAATTGGAGGAACTCCAACAGTTCAAGTTTTGAGTAACAGCTTTTGAATCGAGATGGTTAATGCAAGTTACATATCAGATATTATCTAATACTTTTAACTATTTCAATTAGCTTTGTTTGTTTTCATTTATTATTATCATTATTATTATTATTATTATTATTATTATTATTATTATTATCATTATCACTAGCTTAGCTACAACCTTAGTTGGAAACGCAGGATGCTATAAGCCTGAGGTCTCCAACAGGGGAAAAATAGCCCAGAGAGGAAAGGAAATAAGGAAATTAATAAACTACAAGAAAAGTAACGATCAATTAATATAAAATATTTTAAAAAGAGTAACAGTAATAAAATAGATCTTTAATTCTAAATTATAAAGAGATACTTATGTCAGCCTGCTCAACATACAAACATTTGCTGCAAGTTTGACATTTTAAGTTTTTTTAATAAATTATTCTTTCCTGCTGTTTCAATTCTATACTGGGCTGCTTTCCCTATTGGATTCCTAGGACTTGTAATTTTCAGATTTTCCAACGAGGGTTGCAGCATGGCTTTTAATAGTAAAACTGATGATAATACTGTCCATAATAGTAACAATACTAATAATACTATAATTGCATATAACCTAAATTAGGTTTCTCAAGACTTGCTATTTTGTTGATGATTTTGTAAAAGCTGATAACCGTTAAATTAAAAACAGTACCAAGTAGATTTTGTAATAGCTAATACCCGTTAAATGAAAAACAGCAACAAGCAGAGCTACTGTACCTGAAGTCCAATATGCTTGCATTGGTTGGGAACTGTTGCCTAGGGTCTGCGAGATTTTCCTTATGGCAGCGTGCAAATCTTTATCAGGCAAATGAAGGACAGTAAAGTTTTTGGGAGAATCACTATGAGTGATAACAATCTTCTCCAAGTCCAGCACATCTAACTGAGAGAGCATTTCTGTCAGAGGATTTTTTATATGTTGGTTATTCCTGGAATAGGGAAAAGTTTTTTTTAAATACTTTCAAATAGTACTTGACACCAAATCAACATAATTATAGGATAATTTTAAATAATAAACAACTATATATAATATGCATTATAACATTACATAAAAAACAACTTTTTCCACGGAATCACTGATAATTGGATATAATAGACAATTAAATGTTTAAGCATAACAAATTTGTAAATAATTTGTATTTTTTCCAACATACAAACCTGGAGCTATTTATAGGGGTATACTTTCGACGTAGCTGAAAGATGAGCCATGATCCTTTTAGTGAGGGATAACTACCCCATCCGCTAGTTAGCGGGTGGGGGTGGGGTAGACTGGCTACCCCGCTCACTCACACCTCTCGTCTGAGTAACCACTTTGCTTTATGGCAGGACTTCTCGGGGGACAGGGTGGCTGGCCAATTTGTATAAATAGCTCTAGATTTGTATACTAGGAAAAATACAAATTGCCGTATTTCCCGTGTCATAAGACACTACAAGTGGTAAGACGCACCCTTAAATTAGCGAGGCAGTTTTAGAAAATAAAAATTGAGGATTTTAAAACCTTCTTAGCACAAATCCCTAGTCAGAGACTAGCGTGATTATTGTCTTGCACAGTAACTTTTCTTATTTTGGTTGTACAGTGAACCCTCGCTACTTCGCGGTTCGACAATCGCGGATTCACCATTTCGCGGGGTTTTCCCATAACCCATATATATATATATATATACATATCGCGGATTTTCCGGAAAATTCGAAAATACCGCGAAATCTGAAGACAACCAAATACGATATTTTGTTACCTGTAATTCCATTAATACTGTAATTAGTAATATCTGTTCTTACTGATTGTTCATTGCATTACATATGATATATAATTCAGCACAGAAAGAAATAAAACACGAAAAGAGAATGTGATCATACGATAATTCAATACTGTATACAGTACGTAGTAAAATTAAATCGAACATGAAACGCAAATCAGATGCAGTCATACCATATTAGAATGGTGTAAGGCTGCTGTTGGCTACTACTGTACTACAAATGTAATGGATGTGCTTCTTTTCCATGAATCTTTTGTATGTATACGTACGTAGTACTGCATCCAATAATATTCTTTGTTGCAAAAATCACATTTCGAATAAGCGTACGAGAGAGAGAGAGAGAGAGAGAGAGAGAGAGAGAGAGAGAGAGAGAGAGAGAGAGAGAGAGAGAGAGAGAGAGGCGTAAAATAGCGTACGTAAAGCTGTATTATTATTATTGTTATTATTATTATTATTGTTGTTGTTGTTAATAAAATTATTATTGTTATTATTATTATCATTATTATTATTATTACAGTACTGTACTGTATTATTATCATTATTTATTATTATTACAGTATTTACTTAATCTACGTACTGTACGTTCGGTATGCGCGGGGCATCTTCTATGAGTTGGTAACCTACGCATCATAGTACTGTAAGACGGGTTGTGATTGGTTCAAGCGCTGATAGATGACGAATCAGAACTCAAGTTTTGTTATCTAGCCTGTGATTGGTGTTTTGCCATCATCTCCTACCCGCAGCATCTAAGTTCTCGCGGGGCTGGATCGTCCACTCTCTGTTACCGCGTATCGCTGAGTAGACATTCTTAAGTTTGTGAATCTGTGCTGTGTGCGACTTTTTTAAGTTGAACTTTTTGTTACTGTAAATCCTACTGTAATGGCTCCCAAGCGTTCTGCTTCTCTTAAGGCTGGTAGTGAGCCTAAACGCCACCGAAGGATGATGACGATAGCTGAGAAGGTTACGCTTCTCGACATGTTAAAAGATGTAGAAGTTACGCGGCCGCCGGCCGCCATTTTGGAATCAACGAATCTACTGTTCGCTATATCAAGAAGGACGAGGCGAACATTAGAAAGATGGCTGCAATCACCTTTAGCAGATCAGCGAAGCGAGTCGTTACAACGCGTAATAAAACGATCGTACGCATGGAAGGTGCTTTAGCTGTGTGGATTGCCGACTGCCGGAAGAAGAACATAGCGTTGGATACGAACACCATCCAAACAAAGGCTTTGAGCTTATATGAGAATTTTGCTGCAAAGGAACCTAAAGACGACGACGGCAACCATGCTGAAGATGATGATGATGCAGATGATCCTCAACCAGGGACATCCACTGATTCCCAGCCTCAGAAACGTTTTTCCGCCAGCATAGGATGGTTCGCGAAGTTTCAGAAACGCTTCGCCCTGAAAAGCGTTTCCCTGCATGGGGAGTCTGCTTCCGCTGACACTGCCGCTGCTGAAACTTACGTGAACCAGACGTTCAAGAATATTATCGCTGAAGGTGGATACAAGCCGGAACAAGTCTTTAATATGGATGAGACCGGCTTGTTTTGGAAGAGAATGCCGTCGCGAACTTTCCTGTTCAAAGAGGAAGCAAAAGCCTCTGGCTTTAAAGCATTCAAGGATCGCGTTACCCTCGTGATGTGTGGCAATGCTGCTGGATTTTTGCTAAAGCCGGGGCTTATTTATAAGTCGAAAAATCCTCGCGCTTTGAAAAATAAAAATAAGAATCTCCTTCCCGTGTACTGGATGCATAATCAAAAAGCATGGATTACGAAGATGCTGACCTCCAACTGGTTCCATCAGTGTTTTATCCCGCAAGTCAGCAAATATCTCTTAGAGAAGGACTTGCCATTCAAGATCCTTCTCCTTATGGATAACGCTGGTGGACACGCAACTGACCTGGCGCATGAGGGCATTCAGGTTGAGTTCCTGCCACCAAACACCACGTCATTAATTCAACCGATGGACCAGGGGGTTATCAGGGCGTTCAAGGCCCTCTACACGAAGAACACCTTGGCGGACCTCGTTGCGTGTGTGGATGCTGCCCAAGATGATGAGGATGAAGATTTTAAGTTTGAAGGCGTACTGGCGGCATTACCCCATAGCCACGTGCCTGCAGAATATTCAGAAGGCACTTCAAGAGATGAAACCTGCAACCGTGAATGCGAGCTGGAAGAAGTTGTGGCCCGATATTGTTTACGACGACAAGGGATTTACTCCGTCGGAAATCCAACACTCTGCAATACGCAAATCTGTGCAGTTGGCTGCCATAATTGGAGGTGACGGGTTTGGCGATATGACGACTGAAGACGTCGACGAGTTGTTGGACTGCCATTCCCAGCCCCTAACTGACGCAGACCTCGAAGACCTGACGAAATCGGCAAGTGAAGAAGAGAGTGATACCCAGGAAGAGACCCAAGAAAATGTCGAAGAAACGGGCTTAACATTAGAACGGCTTGCCAAGGCCTGCAACCATGCGAAGGAGTTGAAAGAAATGTTGCAAGAGTGGGACGAGGATATGGTTCGCTCGATGCAATTCTGCAACAAGATCGATGAAGACATGACTCCCTACAAAATGCTCTTGGATGGAAAAAAGAAGCAGCGGCAACAACTTCCGATCACAATGTTCTTCCAGCCTCGCAAAAAAGAGCCAGTTCCTCCTGCTAGTATGCCTTCGGAAGAAATTGAAGTTTCCCAGGAAGAAGTTGAAGAGGTGTCCCAGGAAAAGACACCTCTGTCTGAAGAGACGTAAAATACTACCTGGCTGCACAGTAGAACACATCATCAGCTTCATCATCATCATTTCTACTGTGCAGCAAATTCATCGCCATCATCATTCAAGTTTTTCTTCAACTTCTTTCGTGGTGAGTACAGTAACAATCTTTATTTTTTACTTTAATATTCTTACTGTACATTCTAAAACTGTATTTGTGCCTGTTTTATAGTTTAGTACTGTACGTACTGTATGCATTAAGTTAAAGGGAAGGTTTTAAAAGTCTACATGTTGTAACCTATCATATTTTTTTTGTTTAAAATTTACATTTCTGGGTCGAACCTGTGGCGCCGGGCGAAAAGTCCTTCTTGTATACCTTTTCTGATAAAAACCTTCCAATTATACCAGAGAAAGATAAAAGCATGGAATGCTGAGGTTACAACCCTCGCGCGAGCACCTTTTGGGTGTCGTGTATAAAGCAAAGGCGCGTGAAATCCACTATTCACAGGTTGTCTTCCATTTAGTTAATTCCTTCGCCAAAGGGATGGGCCGATACAGAGGCCCTAGACACATCCCCATCGCCGCACCACCCACGCCACGACGCGAGCGCCATCTGAACTACATCCTTCTTTTTGGAATTCAAGGTGTTGAATGTTTTCGTTGTGCTCTCGGTCTTTTTTATCTATCGTGGATTTATTTTGTCATGTCCGAAGCTCCATCTTCACACATTCCAATGGTAAGTACCATAGTTTGTTTTGACAGTATTTTATTGTACCGGGCTTGTGTTTTATATCCAGTATAGTCTGTTTTATTATTCCCGTCTGGCCTGTCATGGCGGCCATTGTTTGTTCACTTGTTTGGGAATTCATCTTTATCTGCCCGTTTAGTACTCTGTCACTTAGGTTCTTGGTTAAGTCCCTGGCCTTATGCCTTTAGAACCGTTATTATTTTTATTTTTATTTTTTTTTTTGTGTATTTATGCTCATGGTACTTTTTGCAAGTAAGTCCAGCCTACGATCGAGATAGCGATTTAGCTTTGTTTTTGTTTAGTAACCGCCCGAGGCGTTCGTCACTCGACTCGGTTAAAGGAACAGTGCTATTTATTTTAAGTTTTAACGGATGCTATTCTTCGATCGTAGTATTATATGGATGTACATTTTTATTTTATACGTTTATAAGTGTTTTGTGATTTTTAGTCCTGTTTTTGTGTCCAAGAGAGCGGGAGATTGGGGTCCCCGTTTTCTGTTCGCAGTCACGAGTTACCCCTTTCTCTCGTTTTCTTTCTTAGCTCCGGTGGGGGAGTGGATTTCCCGTTTTCCGTTTTGTGCGTTCAGCGGGTTCTCCCTCCCTCACCTCTCCCCCTCTGGGTGGATGATAACTTACGAGTTATTTATTTTTCGTGTCTTTTCAATTGTTAGCGTTATTTTGGTCCGTGTTTCGTCCTCTCCCCGTTACGGCTCGGGAGTAGTTATGAACGTTATCCACTCCGCCTTGAGTTATACTCCGCCACGAGGGATTCTCAATAACTTTCGTTCTATTGTTATATTTATATTGTTTACTACATGGGACGGGCTTCATATTGTTTAGATAAGACCCTCCGGTGGCCCTTACTTCGGTCTCAGGCCACGGCCATATCCACAATAGCCTTTGTTATTACAACTGTGTTGTTATTCACAATAATTATTCAGGACCTTTCTTCTCCCTCCGGCCTCACCGGAGATCGTAAATACGCTTTACTATAATCTAAGCTTTAGTCTTTAGCTACGACTTAGCTTTTTATCTTTCACAATTGAATTATTAGCCACAATTGAATTATTCAGGGCATCTCATTATCCTCCGGCGTCACCGGAGGTCGCCCAAACACTTAACACTTAAAGTTGCCTTAGCTAATTAGCTAAGGCTCCTTTATTCAGGACATTTCATTACGATCCGGCCTCACCGGAGCTCCGGCTTCACCGGAGGTCGCCCATACACTTCACACTTATATTTGCCTTGCCTTTAGCTAAGGCTGGTGTTTGTATTTATTTTAAGGGCATGTCACTGCTTCCCCGACCCTTGGAGGTCGGCGGATTACTTTAAGCTTATTATCCTTATGTCATTAACAGACATTGGGTGCATTACAAATATACAGACAATTGAATTTTAAAGTGCCAACAATGGTATGGGGCAGTATCAACTTAAAGTTAATAGTTAGTTGTTTGGTCAATGCAATATGGGTGCTTAGGTAATTCAGTGAGTGCCAGAACTCTAAAATAATAGGTTTTTATCCCTTATCAGAGTTTCAAGCATCACCAGACTCATGTCTCCTTTCTTTTACAGAAGGCCCGTTGTACTGCTGAAGGATGCTCTGCCTCGTTCAGCGACCCCGTTGGGCATGACCTCTGCCGGTCTCATGCTCACTGCTCCATTCCCTTTATCCAGGAACCGGGACAGGCCCAATACCCAGTGTGGTTCCCGGATTTGTGCTCGTTCTGTTACGAGTTGTCGTCAGTTCTGCTGAATGATGATGTAAGTGGGTTTTCCCTTTGTTCCTTATTTCTCGTTGGCAGACACTAATATAGACATGAATATGATATACACAGTATATTTAGGAGGGCAAACCCCCTCCTCCATCACTAATCACTGCAAATCTTACAGGCCGATGATGTCTCTCTTCGGTCAGCAAGGGCTACTCTTCGGCCGTGGGTGTCGGGCTTTGGCAGGAATGCCCCGTCTGGCGCTCCCTATCTCCTCGATGGGGATATGGCCTCCCGTCTCTTCCCAGGCTCGACTACTGCTGCAGTCTCTCCTGACCTTGCTGCCCCTTTAATTGAAGAAGTCAGGGCTACCATTTCCGTGGAGGACGAAACCCTCGTACCGATGGACATGGCTGGTCTGGATATAGACGTAGAACCCAGGGACGAGCAGGTAAGTGGTGCCGAGTTGGTGGAAACCCTTTTCTCTCCTACTCCCTCTTCTACCTCTTCCTTTCTAGGTTTTGATAACTCTAAGGCTTCTCCTCGGGATCCCTCTGCCTCCGTACGACCCAAGGTGAAGCCACTTCGAACTTATAAGACTTCAGCTTTGCCAGTATCAACGTCACCGGTCCCCGGACCCTCGACAGCTCCTGATATTCATATTGCTCCTCGTAAAACCACTACTCCTAAGAAGTCTAAGTCTACCAAATCCAAGAAAAAACCAACGGGTGACTTTCAGGTACCCTGGGCTGATCTCCTCCCCATCCAACTGATCAAAGGATTGGTCAGGGATCAAGTTCAACATCACTCTGGTGCAATAACAGAGATTAAGGATATGATGGCTACTCTGATCCGCGCCGGAACTCAGTTCCCTCCCCCTTCTGCCCCAGACGCATCGAAGCTGCCGCCCTTCGATAAAAACAATCCTTGGCGGTTTGCTTTGCATGCTCCATTCGTAGATGGCTCCCTAACTCTGGAGGGCATGGGCACCCGCCCTCTAGAGGACCTGGAGTTCTATCCCCCGGACCTAGCATTCCCGTTCAATGGTTTTGTACGGTTAAAGGAACATGCATTGGTCCGTATGGACAAGGTACCGAAGGAAACGGTCATATTTCCAAAAGAGCAGGCCCAGGCTATCTGGGCCAGAACACTATCAGAGTGGGGGTGTATTAACTCCAAGCTCACCCCTCACAAGGGTTCCTACACTATTTTTACGACAGCGGCCTCCATCTTGGAGTCCCTTGCATCTCTTTACCCAGAGGAAACGCTGTTCAGAGTCGCCACAAAGAACCAGCTGCTATCCTACCAAATAGATCTCCATGACTTCTGGTCAGCACGGGTTAGTTGCAGGAAGTTCGTTCTGTCGGAGGCCACCATCAGGCATGAGCCGAACAGACTGATAGCTTCCTCCTGCTGGGGTAAGACCCTCTTCCCTCAGACCGAGGTGGATAAGGTTCTTCAGGACGCAGCGAGGGCAAACCAGAATTTGCAGGTAAGGTGGGGTCTCTCAGCCAAAAAGAGGTTCGAACCCCAGAGACACACATTCTTCAAGAAGAAGCTGAGGTTTAGTCCTTACAAAGCGGCCCGGGGTACCTCGTCCCCACAGCCTTCCGCGGCCTCGACTTCTCGACAACAGGCTCCTCCTCAGCAGGTAGTCTACCTCGCTGCTCCCCCTGGTACACAGCCCAACCCCTCTTGGATGCCCTCACCTGCATACAACCCTGCCTACGAACCCTCCGGTTCCTTTCGTGGATACCAAAGAGGGAGTTCCAGAGGTAGAGGACAGTTCCGCCAACGCGGCGGGCCCAGAGCAAGGGGTTCCCGTGGAGGGAGGGGCCCTAAGTTCACTCCCTCCCAATGATGTGATGCCGGTAGGAGGGAGACTTTATCACTTCCGGGATCATTGGACCTTCAGTCCATGGGCTCACAGCATAATATCAAGGGGCTTGGGTTGGAAATGGTCACAGGGATCCCCTCCTCCACCGGTGACCTTCTTCCAGAGACCCACTCCCATCCTGGAAGAGTACACTGCGGAGTTACTCAAGAAGAGAGCAATCAAGCGGGTTCGATCCCTGAAGTTCCAAGGCCGCCTGTTTACAGTCCCGAAGAAAGACTCGTCGGCGTTGAGGGTAGTTCTGGACTTGTCGAAGCTCAACTCTTACATCCTTTGCGACAAGTTCCGTATGCTGACTATCTCTCAGGTACGGACCTTACTTCCCCGTGGGGCCGTCACCACCTCTATCGATCTTACCGACGCCTATTATCATGTCCCAGTAGCTCGAAACTTCTCTCCTTATCTAGGCTTCCGTCTCGGCAAGAGAGCCTTCGCATTCAAAGTCATGCCCTTCGGTCTCGGCATTGCCCCCAGGGTATTCACGAAACTGGGGGAGACGGTGCTCGAGCAACTCAGACACCAAGGGATACAAATCGTCGCCTATCTGGACGATTGGCTCATTTGGGCCCAGTCGCACCAGGAATGCAAAAGAGCTACGTCGAAGGTACTCCATTTTCTCGCCAAACTGGGCTTCCAAGTCAACCTCCGGAAGTCCCGCCTACAACCATCAAGCCTCTTCGAATGGTTAGGCATCCGTTGGGACCTCTCAAAGCACAAGCTCTCCCTTCCTCCCAAGAAGGTGAGGGAGATAGCTTCCAAGGTCAGGAACTTTCTCAAACACAAACAGGTGTCCAGAAGAGCTTTAGAACGGGTCCTCGGCCTACTCCAGTTTGCCTCACTGACCGATCTCCTATTAAAAGCCAAACTCAAAGACATCAATCGAGTTTGGAGAAAGAGGGCGACAATACCTTTAAGAGACAAGACCTCGAAGATCCCCTCTGTCTTGAAAATGAGACTACAACCATGGTCCGATCGGAGGAACCTCTCCAAGTCGGTTCCTCTACAGTTCCCCTCTCCACAAGTGACAATTCATACCGACGCGTCTCTGAGTGGTAAGGGGGGTTACTCCCAACATCAGATGTGTCAGGGCTCTTGGTCACCCGCCATGAGACAGTTCCATATCAATGTTCTCGAAGCCATGGCGGTGTTCTTGACCCTGAAGAGAATCTCCCCTCCGAGGTCGACCCACATCAGAGTAGTCTCAGACAGCACGGCCGTAGTACACTGCCTCAACAGGGGGGGGTCCAAATCACCCAACCTGAATCAGATCCTGGTCACTATCTTCACCTCGGCAGCCGACAAAGACTGGTTCCTGTCAGCAACTCACCTAGCAGGAGTCCAGAATGTGATAGCAGATGCATTATCCAGGACGAGCCCACTGGAATCGGAGTGGTCCCTGGACATGCACTCCTTCCGGTGGATACTCAGGCTGGTTCCAGGTCTCCAGGTAGATCTATTCGCGACCCGACTCAATCACAAACTCCCGTGTTATGTGACACCGAACCTGGACCCTCAGGCTTATGCCATGGACGCATTAACCCTGGATTGGAACCATTGGCAGAAGATCTTCTTATTCCCTCCAGTGAATCTTCTACTGAAAGTCTTGCACAAACTCCGTTCCTTCAACGGGGTAGTAGCTTTAGTGGCACCTCACTGGCCAAAGAGCAGTTGATTTCCTCTCCTCCTCGAGTTGAAACTCCGTCCCTTCCAGATCCCATTCCCCAAACTGACCCAGGTGGTCCAAACACGGACTGTGTCAGATTCCTCAAGGATAGCCAAAACCCTAACTTTGTGGATTTCATGAAGTTTGCGGCACGTAGGGACGCAAACATCGACCCAGATAATGTCCTCTTTATAGAATCAGACAAAAGGGACTCAACGATTCGCCAATATGATTCGGCGGTTAAGAAACTAGCGGATTTCTTAAGGACTTCAGACCATTCGGTTATGACTCCTAATTTAGCCATCTCCTTCTTTAGGTCCATTTTTGACAAAGGCCTAGCAGCTAGCACTATAACCACCATTAAGTCAGCTCTGAGGAAAGTCTTCCTGGTTGGGTTTAACATTAACCTGGCGGAGTCTTATTTCTCATCTATTCCAAAAGCATGTGCTAGGCTTCGACCTTCGGTCCGTCCTCAAAAGGTCTCTTGGTCTCTAAATGATGTCCTCAAACTGGCCTCCGACACGGACAACGAATCCTGCTCTTATATCACTCTTCTTAGGAAGACTTTATTTCTAACAGCTTTGGCCTCGGGTTCCAGAATCTCAGAACTAGCAGCTCTCTCACGAAACTCAGAGAACATGGATTTCCTCCCTTCAGGTGAGGTACTTCTTTCACCTAGCTAAGAACGAGGACCCCCAAAATAGGTGGTCCCCTTGGAAGATTATTCCTCTTCTCCAAGATACTTCTCTATGTCCGGTCACCACTCTCAGGGCCTTTTTAGCCAGGACTGCTACCCGATCGTCTGGCCCCCTGTTTATCAGAGAACAAGGAGGTACCATTTCCATACGTGGCATTAGGCAACAGATCCTATACTTCATTAAACAAGCCAATCCGGGATCATTTCCCCATGCTCATGATATCCGATCGATAGCTACCTCCATCAACTATTTCCAGAATATGGACTTTGATAACCTTAAGAAGTACACGGGTTGGAAATCTCCTATGGTCTTCAAACGCCACTATCTAAAGAACTTACAGGCTCTTAAATATCCAACGGTTGCAGCTGGGAGCCTTATCTCTCCCCATTGATCTTTTGTTCTTCCTTTCATCCATCTCTTCTCTTCTCCCTCCTACCCGCCACTCGCACCACGACGCCGCTTCCTTGGTGGTTCGTTAGCCCTAAGTGTATTACATATTAGGTTAATATGATTGTAACTATTATTGTTTTCCCTTGTTATTAAGTTGGGATATTCTTAGCCATGTCAGTTTTGTTGCATGTTTTCCTCTGATACTCAGAGGTTTCCTTGTTATCATGTTTGTTTATCCTTACTCTCACTATGCCCTGTGGCTAGTTTATATTTTATGCCTACTTACCTGAATTATATATGATTTTCTTTACATGGTGTTGTTTCTCTCCCCTTATTAAATTAGTAGTTATTGTTGGGCTTGGAAGGCATTCTCTGGTACATTTTCGCCCGGCGCCACAGGTTCGACCCAGAAAAGGGATTTTGACGAAGGAAAAATCTATTTCTGGGGAGAGACCTGTGGCGCCCGGCGAAACCCTTCCCCTTATTTTACACGATCCCACCCTTTCCTTTCCAAGCCATCATGGTCAATACAGAAGGATGTTGTTCAGATGGCGCTCGCGTCGTGGCGTGGGTGGTGCGGCGATGGGGATGTGTCTAGGGCCTCTGTATCGGCCCATCCCTTTGGCGAAGGAATTAACTAAATGGAAGACAACCTGTGAATAGTGGATTTCACGCGCCTTTGCTTTATACACGACACCCAAAAGGTGCTCGCGCGAGGGTTGTAACCTCAGCATTCCATGCTTTTATCTTTCTCTGGTATAATTGGAAGGTTTTTATCAGAAAAGGTATACAAGAAGGACTTTTCGCCGGGCGCCACAGGTCTCTCCCCAGAAATAGATTTTTCCTTCGTCAAAATCCCTTTTACGTACGTAAAACAATCTCTCTCTCTCTCTCTCTCTCTCTCTCTCTCTCTCTCTCTCTCTCTCTCTCTCTCTCTCTCTCTCTCTCTCTCTCTCTCTCTCTCTCTCTCTCTCGTAAATTGTTTTCCTGCTTTGCTATGTACAATACTGTATGTGCTGTACAGTACTGTATGATTTTATATAGATACGGTAAATTATATTTGTAAGGTAACATATTTTGTAAATGCTTTTACTGTAAATACTGTATGTACTGTATCATTATTTATCACTATCATCATGCGCGTTAAATGCCTTGTTTGTTCTGAGCGTGGTTGTTTACTGAGCGTACAGTACTTTATGACGCCGTCGTTTCAGGCGGCGTCATAAAGAAAAAAATTTCATTTGGAAGTCCTAAGAAAAATACGTAAACTAAAACATTGGTAATAAAAAAATCAACATACAGTACTGTATAATCAATATAATCGATGCAAAAACTAACCTATACATATATGTGTACACTAAATGAGTTTGTTTCTTCATTATGATCAGAGATGAACGTAAACAAAACATTGGTTGCCATTTTTTATCGTGCTTTTTAGGTGTTTAGGAAACGCATGATATAAAATCGCCTTTAATATTTGTGCCTGTTTTAGTTTAGTGTGCTGTAGTACATGCATTAAGTGTTCTGTACATTAAAGGGTGGTTTGTTAACAGTACTACGTACAAGGGAAGGTTTTAAAAGTCTGAATATACATGTTAAATAAATAGGTAAATATGATGTTACTACTTCGCGGATTTTCACCTATCGCGCCCGCGTCTGGAACCTATCTACCGCGATAAACGAGGGTTCACTGTATCATGAAATGTATAAGTTAATATTAATTAGCTATATGCTGATTATCCCAATTTTATTACATATTCAAATAAGAAACCACTAAATCAGTCGTAGTTTCCACCACAACTACAAATTTTGTTAAAGAGGTAAAATTCTAGTAATAATTCCAAAATTCCTCATATGGCCTATAAATTTTCACACAAAATGTAATTATTGATTAAAGAAATCTAGACATTCTTTCAGGTGAATAATTTTGCTACTGTATCTAGGTCTAGTTACTTTTCTGCAAATTGGTAATACTGCAATCAACAAACAGAAGTTTTTTTTCCAAGGTCGTATTCAGCAACTGTCTGTTTATATTATTTCGTAACTCAGGCAACAAAGTCATTATCAATATACTGTATTGGTTTATTACGAAATATCAACAAAAATGACAAATTCGGAGATAATTTGTATTTTTCCTAACCATACAAACCTTAGCAATTTACATTGGGTTTACTTTCGGCGTAGCTGAAATGACGAGCCAATAGTTTTTAACGAGGGTTAACTACCCCCGCGCTAGTTAGCGGGGGTAGGGGAAGGGTAGCTTGCTACGCCCCCCGCCCCCACACACCGGTGATTTGCTTCACTTCACTTAGAGGTAGGACTTGACTTGGGGGACGGGGCTGGAGGGCAAATATGTGTAAATAGCTAAGGTTTGAATGGTTAGGAAAAATAAAAATTATCTCCGAATTTGTCATTTGTTCCGTAACCGAAATACAAACCACACTATTTACATTGGGTGACTTACCCCTTAGGAAGGGTGGGAAGTTCCCAGCCTTACTGACTTTGGCTTTACCAGGGGGCTCCGCCTCCCAGTGAGTAGCACTTGAGAAAAGGAGCCCCTGCACCTCACAAGTTCCTTGCTTTGCAAGGAACGTGTGGCCTACATAAGTTGTGTGTGGAGGAAAGAGCGTGACTCGTCCTATGAAGTTGACCTTGAGACCTTTAGATAGGAATCCAGGATAGGACGTTCCCAATACCACCTCGTCAGGGTATGGGGGACGCGACAGTATTAAACTTAATACTAGGAGCACAAGGAAGCATGGGTTACCTGCAGAGGTTGAGGTCAGCTATGCGGAGACCAGGAAGCTGCTTCCCCAAGAGAGGGGATGATGAAGAAAGAAGTAAGGATCAGACATACTCATTCATTTACGCAGACTAAAACCGGGTAACAACGCCCTCAACCTACTGCTACTTGTCCATAAAGGAGCCTGAGGTTAGACCAGCTGTTGTGCAGCCACCACAGGGCCGATAGAAAAGGTATCGAGGCTCCTGTGGGTCACGTCCTGCTGGTAGTGGGCTGTGAAGGTCGTCTGACGCTTCCAGACCCCAGCTTAAAGCACCTGCGTCACAGAGAAGTTTCTCTTGAAGGCCAGGGACGTACTGATGCCCCTGACGTCGTGTGCCCTAGGGCGACGTGACGGAGGAGGGTCTGGATTCAAGGCGTGAAGGATAACCCTTCGAATCCAAGCCGAGATGGTATTCTTGGTGACCCTCCTCTTAGTCCTGCCTGTGCTAACAAACAATGCTCGCACTTGAGGACGAACTGCAGCTGTTCTCTTCAAGTAATACCTCAGACTCCTCACTGGACATAGTAGCAGCTGGTCTGGGTCGCTTGTTACAGAACGGACACTCGCGATCCTGAAAGAGTCGAATCGTGGGTCCGGCACTCCAGGATTCTGAGTCTTGGCAACAAACTCAGGGACGAACCTGAACGTTACCTCCCTCCATCCCCTTGAATGGGCGATGTCGTACGAGAGACCATGAAGTTCACTAACTCGCTTGGCAGAGGCCAAAGCGAGCAGGAAAGCCGTCTTCCAAGACAGGTGGTGATCAGAGGCCTGGCGTAATGGTTCGAAGGGAGGTCTCTTAAGAGCCCTGAGAACCCGATCCACGTTCCAAGGAGGAGGTCTCACATCCGACTGAGGGCAGGTAAGCTCATAGCTACGTATGAGTAGAGAGAGTTCCAGCGAGGAAGAAATGTCCAATCCTTTCAGCCTAAAAGCCAAGCTTAAGGCTGAGCGATAGCCTTTCACCGCTGAGACCGAAAGGCGCATTTCCTCCCGCAAATAAACGCGGAACTCCGCTATTGCTGGAATAGTGGCATCGAGTGGAGAGATACCCCTCCCACGACACCAACCACAGAAGACTCTCCCCTTCGCCTGGTAGACTCCCTCAGAGGACTTTCGCAGGTGCCGAGACATCCTCTCTGCAACCTGTTGCGAAAAGCCTTTCTCCGTGAGGAGACGCTGGACAGTTTCCAGGCATGAAGCCGAAGCGAGGCTACGGCCTTGTGGAAGATGTTGCAGTGTGGTTGTCTGAGTAGCTCGTGTCGTGGGGGAAGTTCTCTCGGGAGCTCCGTCAGGAGCTGCAGAAGGTCCGGGAACCATTCCGCGTGATGCCATAGCGGAGCTACCAGAGTCATCGAACAGTTGACCGATAGTCTGGTCCTATTGAGCACCCTTCTCATCAGACAGAACGGTGGGAAGGCGTACACGCCGATGTTGTCCCACCGTTGTTGGAAAGCATCTTGTCAGAGTGCCTTGGGGTCCGGGACTGGGGAGCAGTACAGGGGCAGCTTGAAATTCAAAGCTGTCGCGAAGAGATCCACGGTCAGGGAACCCCACAAAGTCAGGACTTTGTTGGCTATCTGAGGATCAAAAGACCACTCGGTACTCACTATCTGCGAAGCCCTGCTCAGACTGTCGGCGAGCACATTCCTCTTGCCAGGAATGAAGCGAGCTGATAGTGTTATCGAGTGGACTTCGGTCCACCTCAGAATCTCTACTGCAAGATGGGATAGCTGCTGCGAAAAAGTACCTCCCTGCTTGTTGATATAAGCCAC
This sequence comes from Palaemon carinicauda, assembly GCF_036898095.1. Classification (NCBI taxonomy): domain Eukaryota; kingdom Metazoa; phylum Arthropoda; class Malacostraca; order Decapoda; family Palaemonidae; genus Palaemon; species Palaemon carinicauda. Next base: position 187,884,165 of record NC_090728.1, on the reverse strand, counting down.
TACCGTGGTGTTGTCGCTCATCACCACCACGGAGTGAACCCCCAGGGTCCGTTGGAACTGCTGAAGAGCCAGAAAGACGGCCTTCAATTCTAGCAGGTTGATGTGCAGGTACTTTTCTGATTCTGACCAAAGGCCTGAGGTCCTCTGGTTCAGAATGTGCGCCCCCCACCCTTTTTTTGACGCGTCCGAAAACAGAGTCAACTCTGGGGGGAGGACGAGAAGATCTACTCCCTTTCGCAGGTTCTCGTCGACCAGCCATCACCGCAGGTCCGCCTGTTCCGAAGGTCCTATCGGGACCTGTAAGTCCGGGGAATCGGATCCTTGATTCCACCGGGACTTGAGCCGCCACTGCAGAGATCTCATCCTGAGACGGCCGTTTGGAACCAGACGAGCCAGGGAGGACAGGTGACCTAAGAGACGCAACCACGATTGGGCGGGAAGCTATTCTCGCCTGAGGAGGGGTTACGCCACCCTCCTCAGCCTTGCTATCCTGTCGTCTGATGGAAAGGCTTTGTGGAGATTGGTGTCTAACAACATGCCTAGATAAACCAGTCGTTGGGACGGCTGCAGAGAGGACTTCTAGAGATTTACCACGATCCCCAGACCCTGGCAAAGTCCCAGAAGCCTGTCTCGGTGTCAAAGAAGGGTCGACTCCGAATCTGCTAGGATCAGCCAGTCGTCCAGATAACAAAGGAGACGGATGCCGTTCCTGTGCGCCCAAGATGAAATCAGGGTGAACACTCTGGTGAACACCTGAGGTGCTGTGGAGAGACCGAAGCACAGCACCTTGAACTGGTAGATCTTGCTGTCTAGGCTGAATCTCAAGTACTTCCTGGAAAACGGATGGATTGGGATCTGGAAGTACGAGTCCTTTAGATCCAGTGTACACATGAAGTCCTGTGGTCTCACTGCAAGCCTGACCGTGTCTGCTGTCTCCATGCTGAACGGAGTTTGCTTGACAAACTTGTTCAGAGCTGAGAGGTCGATGACAGGTCTCCAGCCTCCAGACGCCTTCTTTACAAGAGAGAGTCGACTGAAGAAACCTGGGGAGCCGTCGACAACCTCCTGGAGAGCATCCTTCTTGAGCATGGTCTCGACTTCTGCCCGAAGGGCTAGCCCCTTTACCGATCCCATGGCATAGGAGCTCAACGACACTGGATTCGCTGTCAGGGGAGGTTGAGATATCGTGAATGGGACATGATAGCCTTGGCCGATCACAGAGACCGTCCACCTGTGCACGCAACTTTGAAGGCATCCCCCCATCAGGTGGACACACGGCCGCTCCCTCTAGGAGTCTTGCCTCCCCTGGAGGACTTACCGCCCCTCTTGTCCATGGCTGGAAAGGGCTGGGGCTTAGACACCACTTTCTTAGCTGCTGGTGCCTGCTTTGGTGTCTTGCGAGGCTGCTGCTGCGGTTGCTGCGGAGCTGGAGGCTTATAGGGCCGAGATGCAAGGGCCCTTTGGAGGAGGGAGTCCTGGCTTGACTTCCTCCACCTCTCAGCTGTGCGTTCCATGTCCTGCGGCTCGAACAGATTCCCCCCAAGGAGGAAAGCGTGCCTGAGCCTGCAGACATCCACGGCGGGACCTTCGGGTGGATCTTCTCGGTCACCGCATCACGACGCTTCAACACCGAGTTAGCCCAAAGGTTGGTGACCTGATGTGCCAGGAACTCGATGGAGCGAGTGCCCGAGAGGAGGAGGGTCTCCAGGGCCTTCCTATTGGTCTCCTTAGACAGATCCTCGAAGCGCAATAGGATGCCCAGAGAACCTAGCCAGATATCCAGCCACGAAGTGGCCTGCATGGCGCACTTCGCGACCTTCTCATGGCTCAGGATCTCCGACGCCGAGAACGTCACCTGCTGGGCGGAGAGCTTCTCAAGGGGAACTTCCCTAGCGAGCTCTTCTACCGAATGATGGAGGGGAAGAGCGAGGCTAGACTCCCCCATGATCTCAAAATACCTCTTCTGCTGGAGACGAGGAGGTGGGAGGAGTTTGTTCCCGGCAGAGGAACGACTGGAGGAAGCAAGAACCGCGAGTTGAGCATTGGGCCTGGCTCTGGCACTCTTCAGCCCCTGAAACCAGGGTAAAGCCGCGCTGGCCTTGGGGGGCTTCTGAGTTCCGTACACCTGATCCAGGACCGTGTCCTTGCATTCACGGGGGGGCGATCATGGGGTCCATGAACCCGTTGAGCTGTCTCATCAGGCTCAGGACTTGCCAGAAGGCATGCTCAGACTCTTGCTGGTCTCCTCCCTGTGGACTGGCAGCTAAGTCTCCCGTCCCCGGAATCTCTTCCTGGGGAGATGCGTGGACGTTCTCCCGGGGTGCAGCTGGATCCTGACGAATTCGAGAAGAAGACTTCAGAATCGTCTTGGAGTCTTTAGGTTCCCTCCTGGGCGGGATACACGACCCCAACAAAGAGGTCTGGAAGGTGTCTTCCACGTGAGACGATTCCCCTCCATGAGAAGAAGACTCCCCCCTTGGTGCCGAGGGGGAGACCGCCACCTCACTGGATTCTCCTGAGGACGGAAAAGCCTAGTCTTCAGGAGAAGGAGAAAGCGCCTGCGAAGGGGATGGAGCCTTCCTGACGAACCTCTTAGGAACCAGCTTCTCCCTGGGAGAAGTCACCACGAAGTCCACTCCTCTCCTTCTCTTCAGCGGGGGCGAGGCCGCCGTTGGCTTGTGTCCTTGATCGGCGAGTGCCGGCTTCATAGCCTTCACTAACGCCCGCATCAGAGGACCAAACCAAGACTGCCGAGACACGGACACAGAGTCCGAAATTTCCGCTGGAGGGAAGGGGATCGGGCGATCCTTCGGAGTGGACACCACTGGATCTGCCTGTAAGGAAAAAGGGGAAGAAAGTTGTTCTGACCTCTTCGATGGGTCTTCCCTATCCTGAAAAAGAGACCTGCGCTTAGGCGGGGGCGATCCTGATTGCGGTCTGGCGACACGCGTCCCTGCTGCTGTCGCGAGCTGCGGAACCCGACGCGAACGGGGGTTGTGCTGACGCTCGTGCGCAGGCGACACTAAGGAGTCGCGCGCGAGAGGTTGTTGAAGCGCGGGCGCACAATCGCACAGAGACAATCGAGCGGTCACGCGCGGGCGAACGATCGCGCGGCCGTATAGGCGAGTAAGCACGTGAGCGCGTGGGCGAGCGAGGGCAAGCTGGCGAGTGAGCGCGTTGGCGAACGATATCGCTCCGACGACCGCTGTCAATGGTGTCCAGGGGACCTGTAACGCGTGGGAGATCAATGGCGAGCAGGCGATCGATGGCGCTTTGGTGAACGCTGGCGCGTAGACGAGCGATGGCGCGTTGGGGCATGGTGGCGCGTTGGCGAGCGATGGCGCGTAGAACGCGCAGGCGAGCTGGAAGAAGGAGACCCATGTCTCTCCAGATCCTCTGGGCGCCGACGCGCAGGAGAGCGCGCGCGCAGGCGAAAAATCACGCGGGCGGTCAGGAGATCGCCGATGTTCAGGGGATCGCTGACGCGCTGGGGACCGTTGACGCGCAGGAGATCGCTGACGAGCAGGCGAACGTTGATGCATCTGTGATCGCTGGCGAGCAGAAGGGCGACGCGTGGAATCCTGCGTGGGAGCTGCCGGCGCATTGCGCAAAGGCAAACGTTCACGAACGGCCTCAGGAATAGGAGGAGCGTGGGCGCAAGGGCGTACAGTAGCCTTAGAAGTACGCGTAGGCGACCGCGAGCGTTGCTGCGCTGGAACAGGCTGACAAGCAGGATCGCAAGGGCGAGGAGAAGAAGAGTCCTTGTCCAAGACCTGAACCGAAGTTCTAGGTCGCACGGGCGAACGTGGGCGCACAGGGCGCGTATCAGGAACTGGGAGCGCAGGTGCGCTCTGACGGGCAGGAGATCTGGAGCGCTCAGGAGACCGATAGCGCGCTGGGCGCACAACAGGAACAGCAGGATGTCCAGAGTCCTCAGGAGAGCGCTGGCAAGCAGTAGGGCGACGATCATCAGGAGAGCGCCGACGAACAGGAGAGCGCTGGCGATCAGGAGAACGCTGACGAGCAGGAGAGCGCTTGTGCGCTAACTCTGCAGAAGGGTGCGCAGGGGAACCCTGACGCACAAGGGAAGCACCCACACCGTGGGAGGTAACCCTTTGCCCCGAAGGGACCGTTGCCCGTCGGATGACGAGGTCAGACTGCTGTCCATCTGCACCAGGGGCGGAAGGTCTGGAAGGCGTTGGAGAGCGAGATCGATCCCTGGAGAGGTCTAAGGAGGCAGGAGCTGCAGGCTGCTTATGGCGAGGAGAATCCCCATCGGAGGAAGGAGGCGAAGATTCAAAAAGGCGCCTCTTAGCACCCTTATAGGGAGACGGGAGGCCCTTACGACGTAGCGGACGTTGAGCCTTACGGCAAAGGCGGCCACGAGGGGGTCGTCAGGATCATCCGTCCTCCAAAGGGGAGTCTCAGTCAAAGCGCTCCCCCGAGAGGGAGGCTTGGCAGCAGAAGAGCCCGTGGGACTCCCTTCCCCCTTCGAAGGATGTACAGAAGGGGGAGGAGAGCCTTCAGCAACGTCATCCTCATCAGGAACCGCAGAGGTTTGCCCCGACCCGTCGGAAGCCTCTGTCACCACGACGTCGACGATAGACAGAGGATCTACCTCTACTATCACCGGCGACTGCTTAACAGCGGCCCCCAACTGGACAAGGTGAAACAGGGCTTCCTTGGAGGGCAGGCCCTTCAGCCCAAAGGAAGCCCAAAGCTGAAAGAGATCATCATGAGACAAAGAATCATTATCAATAACCTCCCCCGGGGGAGGAAGGGGAGCCGCCCCGCTATGGGAGGCGACGCCCTCTCCCCCAACCCAAGGTCGGGAAACAGAACTAGGGCCTGCGCTCCCACTCGGCGGTCTCTCCTTGGGAGCCGGACGAGGGGAGCTTCGGAGGAGGTTTGGGCGGCGGAAGAAGAGTCCCGAGAGCCTTCCTCCTTCAAGGCAACCCCAGAAGGAGAACGGTCTCTCTTGGACTTCTTCTTACGCCGGCGGCCAAACTTCTCCCAGTGGGAGGCAGACCACTCCCTACAAGTATTTTCTCTGTCACACAGTCGGCCTCGACACTGCGGGAAAAGGGTGTGAGGATCCGTATCCACTGCAGACATTAAAGTACCGCAAGGGCGACCGGCAATACCAGGGCACTTGCGCATGATGGATATCCAAGGGTGAGGCCAACTTCAAACACACACAAGCTGAGGAAAAGCAAAAAAGATTAAGGCTGCCAAACGAGGACGATGGACAGACACGTCTGTTCATCGCCGGAGCCAAAAGTGAAGTGAAGCAAATCACCGGTGTGTGGGGGGGAGGGGTAGCAAGCTACCCCTTCCCCTACCCCCGCTAACTAGCGCGGGGGTAGTTAACCCTCGTTAAAAACTATTGGCTCGTCATTTCAGCTACGCCGAAAGTAAACCCAATGTAAATAGCGTGGTTTGTATTTCGGTTACGGAACAAATAAGAAAATAGATATACTGTATTTCTTTCTGTACTGAATTATATGTCATATGTAATGCAATGAACCATCAGTAAGAGCAGATATTACTAATTATTAATGGAATTAACGAAATATTTGGGTTCTTCATATATCGCGGCTATTTTCGAAATTTCTGGAAAATCCGCGATATATGTATATACAGTACATGCGTTATGAAAAAAATCCGCGAAGTCGTGAATCCGCGATAGTCGAACTGCGAAGAAGCGAGGGCTCACTGTACACTGGAACCTTGACATACGATTGCCCTAATATACGAATGTTTTGAGATACAACAGAAAATTTTTGAAAATATATGCTTTGATATACAACTAGATATTTGAGATACGATTTTGCAATGTGATAGTTCTATAGGCCACCGATAGATGGCGTTCGGTCTGTTTGTTTGTTGTTGCTGCATCCTTAACACTTCGTTGTGTAGTTAGTTGTATTTAAGCCAATTTTTCGTGTTATTTTGTCTATTTTATTATTTACCATGGGACTCAAAGCTAAAGACAAAGCAGGTGATATGAAAAAACCCAAGAAAATTATCTCGAAAATGCAATGATGCTTTCAAAACGAAATAGAATATCTAGTGAGAGATAATGAATGATTTCTCTCTCTCTCTCTCTCTCTCTCTCTCTCTCTCTCTCTCTCTCTCTCTCTCTCTCTCTCTCTCTCTCTAATAGATGAAATATTTTTTCTTTGCTAAATCTCTTTTGACACTATAATCAAGCACCATAGAGCAAAAAACTATGAAATATCGTGCATCGGCGGTAGCATGTCTTATTATTAAGCGAGTTATTTGATCCGAAAATTGAGGTTGACGACGGACTAGGCAGGGTTGATCAGCTGATTTGAATGTAAACAATGCATAAGATTATAATTCGCTGTTTTTAATTATAAATACGATACTAAAATGTGAATATTACATGCATTATTATTGGATACAGTTAAGTAAAACGCCAGTGAGAAACAAGGACGAAACAAAATGACAAAATAAACGAGACAGGGGTTGGCGGTAGCGTGCATGCATGTGTTCAGATTGTCTAGACCTTAAGGTAGCACATTCCCTAGACCAAATCTACGCTAAATCAAATAAATTAGCGAAATCAATGAATTTGGGAAAAGCGAGAAGGAATGAAAAATAGGAATGGGAATACGTGGAATGAGGGATAAGAAGGCGTTTAGAATGATTAATTAGATAAAAATGACAAATGAATGCTAAAAAAATGAAGATAAATAAAATCGCGAAAAATAACGAAAACCCAAAGTTGGCTCGATAGGCCCAGACCTGAAATTGATGAAAGTCATAAAAGTGAGGCCAAAAAGGCCAGACATGAAGGTGATGATGAGCAAGTGTTTACGTAATTAAAGAAAATAAATAAAAATTAGGGTAGCAATGTTATTTCATTTGTGTTTATTACGTAGTTATTAGTGTACATACGTAAATAAAAAGAGAACAAATCGTACCCTGCCACCCCTCCATACCCCACCCCCCCGTCCCCCATGCTGGCGTCACGTCATCTTTTGTTGTGCTAAGTAAAATTACTTTTTTTTTTTATTGATCTTATCAACATTTATTATCATTTATCACATTATGTTATTTTATCATTATGTGTATTATTACTCGTTTATTTGTGTATAAATTGTGTATATTATATGTAATTTTGCTGTGTTTTGGTGTGGTTTCATAGCGCTAGAACGGATTAATACATATTACATTATTTTATATGGGAAAAAATGCTTTAAGATACAACTGTTTTGATATACAACGATGATAACGGAACGAATTAAATTCATATGTAAAGGTTCCACTGTATACTAATAGGACAAATATATTCTTAAAAATAATATATTCCTTTTACTGTATATTATAAAAACTTAAATACTTTTGGTTTGTAAGTAGAATTTTACTCTCCATTCTCTGCATAGAAAAAGAAATGAATATGCAAGTTATATTACGTAGTAACTACGTAGTTTACGTCATATGATTGTGACGTCATAGTGTTGGCGGAGTGTTTACCTACCGCCATCATGTTTTTAAGAGTAGGTTCGTTATTTTTTCAGTAGGCGGAAAAAACTCCTAATCCTACCCCTTTCAAGTTATGAACATATCGATCATAACCCAACCACTACTCTCAGTCAAAATAAAACCAAACTAGCGAAAGCCAACCGTAAATTGTACATCACCAAGATGACTGCAATTATACAGGTTACAGCGAGTGAAAAATCCAACGATGTTGCCAGCGTGAGCGGCAGGAAAGATCTGAGGAATCATGGAATGGTTCCAGGTACCTCGCTAGGGGCGCTCAGGTGGTACACCTGGCTACCCAATCTGCGATTGACGCGAGTTTTGAAATTTCTGCCGGACGTCAGGGACGTATAGCTATATATATAACTACCGGCTAAGTCAGATGTTTAAAAGTATGGACATTTTTCAAGAAAATCTCATATATCTAATATAATTTTAGTCGGAGCGAAAAAATGCGATGACCACATATATACCCATAAAACGACTCTACGCTGCAGTCTAACACAAAATCTGACACCGTCAAATTCTTGACCTTTTTTCTGACCCCGGCCCTTACTAGATTCGGACTAAAAAATATGGACATTTTTCAAGAAAATCTCATATATCTTGTATAATTTTAGTCGGAGCGAAAAAATGCGATGACCACATACTGTATTGTACCAACCGTGTGTCACACAATTGTACATAATTCCTTTTGTATATATTATGCTTGTATCTTCGCTCTTCCCTCGCACTAAAACGAACATGAAAATTCATGTCTGGTTTTCCTCTGTAACATTGTCACTTTTTCGAACATGACAAATTCGAAGATAATTTGTATTTTTCCTAACCATACAAACCTTAGCTATTTACATTGGGTTTACCTTTTAGCGCAGCTGAAATGGCGAGCCATTAGAATTTAACGAGGGTGTATTACTCCCGCGCTAGTTAGCGGGGGATAGGGGAGTGGTAGCTAGCTACCCCTCCCCCCCCTCACACACAGATGAATGCTCACTTTCACTTAGAGGTAGGACTTGTCTTGGCAGACAGGGCTGGTGGGCAAATATGTGTAAATAGCTAAGGTTTGTATGGTTAGGAAAAATACAAATTATCTTCGAATTTGTCATTTGTTCCGTAACCGAAATACAAACCACGTTATTTACATTGGGTGACTTACCCATTAGGTAGGGTGGAAAGTCCCCAGCCATACTGGCTTTGGCTTTACCCGGGGACTCAGAATCCGAGTGAGTCGCACTCGAGAAAAGGAGTCCCTGCACCTCACAAGTTCCTTGCTCCGCAAGGAACCGTGTGGCCTACATAAGCTTGTGTGTGAAGGAAGAAGTGTGACCCGTCCTAGGTAGTTGACCTGGAGTTCCAGAAGGAACTCTGGGTTAGGATGTTCCTAATACCACCTCGTCAGGGTATGGGGGACGCGACAGTATTGACTCAATACTCGGAACACAAGGAAGCATGGTTTACCTGCAGAGGTTCGAGGTCAGCTATGCAGAGACCAGGATGCTGCTCCCCCGTAGAGGGGATGATGAAGAAAGAAATAAGGGCCAGACATACTTCTTTCGTTCATGCAGACTAAAACCTGATAACAATGCCCTAAACCTTCTGCTACCTGTCCAAAAAGGAGCCTGAGGTTAGACCAGCTGTTGTGTAGCCACCACAGAGCGATAGAAAACGTATCGAGACTCCTGTGGGTCACGCCCTGCAGGAAGCGGGCTGCGAAGGTCATTAGACGCTTCCAGACTCCAGCTTGTAGCACCTGCGTCACAGAGTAGTATTACTCGAAGGCGAGGGACGTTGCGATGTATCCAGCATCGTGCTGTAGGGCGACGTGACGGGGGAGGGTCTGGAGAGAGGTCGAGATGAATGTCCTTGAGTCCGGGCTGAGGAGGTATACTGGTGACTCTCCCCCGTGTCCTCCTTGTGCTCCCAAATCGGCTGCAACTGAGGACAAACTGCAGCTGTTCCCAAAGCTAACCTCTCGATTCCTTTACTGGCAAGAAAGAGAAGGTCTTGGGACATCATATACAGAATGGAGACTCGAAATCTTGAAGGAATTGGACCGAAGGGCCGGGACCCCCAGATTCTGAGTCTAGCCAACAACTCAGGAGCGAACCCGAATGTTGCCTTCCCCTCTTCCTTAGAAAGGGCGGAGTCGTACGAGACCAAGAAGATTGCTTACACACTGGCCGTGGCCAGAGTGAGCAGGAGACCCAAGGCGGAATACAATCCGAGGCCTGTTGTAAAGGGTCTTGAGAAGATCTCTTAAAGGACTAAAAGTCCGAGCCATGCTCCAAGTTGGAGGTCTTCCTCCGACTAGGGCAGGGACGATCGTAGCTTCCCATGAGCGAGGAAAGATCCAGCGGGCAGGAAAAAGTTATTCCTTTAAGCCTGAAGGTCAGGAAAAGGCTGAGCGACAGGCTTCATTGCCGAGAGCGGAAAGGAGTTTCCTCCCGCCGAAAGGCAATAAGACCGTTATTGCTGGAGAAGAGGCCTCAAGGGAAGAGGTATATCTCCCACGGCACCAACCACCGAAGACTCTTCACTTTGCCTGGAAGACCCCTGCGGATGACTATCGCAGATGACGCGACCTCCGTACCGCGACTGTAGCGGGTTGTCTCTTCTTGAGGAGGAGGCGTAGTGTCTCCAGGCATGAAGCCGAAGCGACGCCCCGGTTTGGGAGAGATGTCGCAGTGTGGTTGTTTGAGTAGTCTGCGCCGTGGGAGAAGCTCTCCCGGGAGTTCCGTCAGAGGAAGCAGAGGGTCCAGAAACCGTTCTGCGCATAGTCCCAGTGGAGCTCTCCCATTAAAAGGCTGACAGACAACCTGGTCTTGTTGAGACCCATTGTCCACAGACAAAAAGGAGGGAAGACGCATGCGTCGAAGTTGTCCCACCATCACCGGAATGCATCTTGCCAGAGTCTCGGGGTCTGAGACTGGGGGGAAGAACAGCGGAAGCTTGAGGTTCCAAGCTGTCGCGATCAGGTCCCCCAGACCAGGACTTGCTGGTTACTCAAGGTCAAAGACCCCCATGTACACTCTCTCTACGAGGCTCTGCTCGGATAGTCGGAGAGAACATTCCTCTGCCTGGAATGAGAGAGCCAATGGTGGTATTGAGATAATCTCAATCATCCCGGTATCTCTACTGCAAGATGTGAAGGTGTGAAAATGCGTCCCCTGCTGGTTAGAACACGCCAGAATCATGAAGTCGACGCGCACGGGGCGACTCGGCAGGAGCTGTAGGATCTGTAGAGGGGCCAGACTACGGCCCCTAAGCCTGCCTGAATGATGAAGAGGTATCCTTCAGGTCTTGACCATAGGCCTGGACCGGAATATGCCCCCCCCCCACCTTTTCTTTGACGAGTCCGAGAACAGCATCAAGAATGTGGGGAAAGGACGAGAATATCCACTACCATCAAGAGGTTCCATAGGTCAACACCCATTGCACGTCTAATAGTTCCGCTGGTCCCATAGGGGCCAGGAAGTCCGGTTAAACGTTGCCTGAAACCACCGGAACTTGGACCGCCTCACATGGAACTTATCCTGAGGCGACCGTTCGGACTATAGACGGGTCAATGAGGAAAGGAGAACTAGGAAACATTCCAAGGTAGGGCTGAAAGCTCTGCTTGACTGAGAACAGGTACTGCGACTCTCCTCAGTCTTGCCACAGTCAACTGAAAGGAAGGCTCGGAGGATGTGGCAACAGAATCTGGCGTCCCCAGGTGGTCACCCATCCAAGTAACGACCAGAACCGACGTTGCTTAACCTCGCTGGACGGACGAGAAGCGGGGTTTCCAACGTGGTAAGGCCGTTGACTCAATATCATGGCCAGATACTCCAGATGTTGAGGCAGAAGAAGAGAAGGCTCCAAGCAAAATACCATGAACCCACACTCATGGTAAGCATCCGGAAGCTTGTCCCAGCGCTGAAGAAGGTCGAACCCAAGCCTACCGGAGTTGACCAGCCCTCCAAAAAGCAGAGGAGGCGGAAGCCTGCACCTGAGCGGCCATGAGGGAAGCAGGGAGAGTTCTCTGGGGAAAAAAACCTGCTATGCCACGGCGGGATAGCCACACTGCATCATAAGCAGGAATACTTGCAGTCTAGGCTGAATTCCACGAGCTCCCTGGAAGATGGATCGAATGGAAACTGAAAGTACCCGTCCTTCCGATCCAGGGTTTAAGGAGTCCTATCGCCTCGTTACCAGTCTGATCGATTCTGCTGTTCTACGCTGGCCGAAGTTTGTTCGACAAACTTGATCAGGGCTGAGAGGTCGACTACGGAACTCCCTTCTCAGATCCTTCCTTACAAGAAAGGATCGACTGAAGAGGCCGGGGGTGAAGCCGTCGATGATCCTATGGAGGACCTTCGCCTAAGGTATGGATCATTCTGCCCAACCGGGCAACTCTTGCCGACGCTATGGCATAGAGGTTCAGAGACACTGAATTCGCTGACAGAGACGGCAGGCGCGATATCCTTGGCTGATCACAGAGATTGTGCGGGAATGGGCATCGGGAGGCTGTCATCCGGATGAGTAACCTTAAGCATCCTCCCAGCGAGGAACCTGCAATCCTAGAGTTCGTGAACTCTGCCGCTCCTTTTAGGACTATGCCCCCCCGGGGGAGCCTCCCGTGCCATCTGTTCCTGACAGGAGGAAACTCCAATTGGACACCTTGTCCCAGTTGTCGTAGTCGATAACTTAGGCCGACGGGGTTGAAAGAAAGGGCGCTGGAGCCCTGCAGAGTCTGGAAGAAAGCGCCTTGGAGGAGTGAAAACGGAAGTCGATTTCCTCCGCACAGCCGCTGTCTAAGTCTCTGTCCTTGGGCACAAACAAACTCTTCTCAAGGATGGAAGGGTGTCTGAGGTCGTCGACCTCCACAGATGAGACACCCGAAGGAAGCCCTCAGTCAGCACGTCCAGATGGTACAACATCGAGCTTGTCCGCAAGTTAGATACTTAACGACGAAAGGCCAAGGTGCCTGAGCTCGAGAGGAGGATAGTACCCATGATCTTCCTGTAGCTTCCTTGAACCAAACCTCGGGCCGTAACCGAGGAGGGAAAGGACCTGGTAAGCCCCCAGAGGAAGGGGTAAGCAGTCACCCCTTGGCCGATGGAGAAATCTCGAACGGAAAGCCCCCCCCGCCAAAAATCCTTCCAGGGAATGAAGGGGAAGGGCTAACCCAGGTTCTGGAAAGAGGAGTGTTGCTCAGACCTCCCTGAAGTTTCTTCCTATTCTTGCAAGTGCCAAGCTCTGCGTTTACGGGGTGAGGCCGTGTTCTGGAAATACGCTCCAGAAGAACTCGCCAGGCTGGCCATGCTGCGAAAACCCCAATGGGAATCGTGGTCGCAATTGCCCTGGAGCTCGCGCGATGGTAATTCAAAGATTTGTGCGTGGGCGAACATGGAAGCGCCCATGCGCGGTCACGCAGGAACGCAAACGAAGGTGAGCGAAGTAGCGCAGAAGGAGGGCGAGCGTGGTAGGAAGGGCGAGAGCTGGTGGTCGGCGAGCGATAACCCATAGACGAGCAATGGATACTGCAAGAATTAAGCCGACGCTTGTGCGAAGAAACACCGTCGGTTCGAGCGACGGAACACCGTCCGTCCGCGCAATGGAAGACCGTTGGTTCGCGCGCGGGCGAACATTGGAGAGCATGTGCGCGGACACGCATGAGCGTAGACGTGCAGGCGAATGGTCGCGTGGGCGCGCGGGCGAGCGGTCGCACGGGCGAGCGGTCGCGCAGTTGAGCGGGCGCGCAGGCGAGCGGTCGCGCGGGCGAGCGGTCGCGCAGGCGCGCGGGCGAGCGGTCGCGCAGGCGCGCAGGCGAGCGGTCGCGCGGGCGAGCGGTCGCGCAGGCGCGCGGGCGAGCGGTCGCGCAGGCGCGCAGGCGAGCGGTCGCGCAGGTGAGCGGTCGCGCGGGCGCGCAGGCGAGCGGGCGCGCAGGCGAGCGGTCGCGAGGGTGGGTAGGTGAATGAGCGCGAGTCCGAGGCGGCAAACACAAGCGTTAGCGCGATGGCGAGGAAACGCGCTGCCGCGTGGGCGAGGAAGACCGCTGGCGATATGGATCAACAGGCGATCGGTGGTGAGCTGGTGAGCGCTAACGCGCAGGTTGGCAATGGCGCGTTGTGGCATGTCGACGCGTTGGCGAGCGATGGCGAGCAGCATGCGCAGGTGAGCGATCGCGCGATGGCGAGCAGCATGCGCAAGTGGGCGATCGCGCGATGGCGAGCAGCATCCGCAGGTGGGCGATTGCACGATGGCGAGCAGCATCCGCAGGGGGGGCGATCGCGCGATGGCGAGCAGCATCCGCAGGGGGGCGATAGCAAGCAGCATCCGCAGGGGGGCGATCGCGCGATGGCGAGCAGCATCCGCAAGTGGGCGATGGCGAGCTAGTAGCTGGCGAACCATGTTCCTTCAGAAGTGTTGGAGAACGTTGGCGTGCCGGCTGTCGCTGTTGAATAGGCGATACTAAAATCGCCTGTGCGCGCTGGGGAGCAGGTGAACGCTGGCGAGCAGGTGATCGCTGGCGAGCAGGTGATCGCTGGCGAGCTGATGATCGCTGGCGAGTTGATGATCGCTGGCGAGCTGATGATCGCTGACGAGCAGAAGGCAACGCGTGGAAGCCTGCGCATAGAAGAAGAGTCCTTGACCCAGACCTGAACCGAAGTTCTAGATTGCGAGGGCGAACGTGGGCGCACAGGGCGCGTAACAGGAACCAACAGGAACAGCAGGGATGATCATCATGAGAGCACTGACGAACAGGAGAGCGCTGGCGAAAGGAGAGCGCTAGCGATCAGGAAGCGCTGATGAGCAGGAGAGTGCCTGTGCGCTAACACTGAGCAGGAGCAGGAGAGAACACAGCAGAAGGGCACGCAGGGGAACCCTGACACGCAAGGGAAAAACCCCGTGGGAGGCAACCCTTTGCCCCGAAGGGAACGATGTCCGTCGGGAGACAGATGTCCATCGGAAGACCGTTGCCTGTCCGCCGGGAGACTGATGTCCGTTGGAAGACCGTTGTCCGTCGGAGGACGAGATCAGACTGCTGTCCATCTGCACCAAGGTGGAAGATCAAGAAAAAGGAGTTGTAGGCTGCAAACGGAGATTCAAAAAGGCGCCTCTTAGCACCCTTATAGGGAGATGAGAGGCCCTTACGACGAGGCGGACGGTGGGCCTTACGGCGAGGGAGGCCAACAGCAACAGAAGAAACCTCCGAAGAGGAGTCACTATGACTGTACTCTCTCGCGAACGAAAGAGAAACACTTCGTAGAAGAGACTGGTCAGCCAGTGACCTAAAAGGAGCAATCCTCCGAAGAGGAGCTCCTGCAGTTGCCCAGCCCCTTGAGCGAAACTGCAGGTGTGACCGCTCAGCACCAAGAGCATAGTCGCACGAAAAAAAGGCAAGAGAAGAACCCCCCAAAAGGGGAAAAAACTCAAGCCTGGACAGGAAAAAACTTCCCTCGGAAGGAAAGTTACCCGCCCAAGGAGGCAAGCCTCCTGAGAGTTCTAAAATGAACTGGAGAGCTGTCCGTCGTCACGGGAGTACTTCCAGTAGAAGGAGACACGCCCCTGACGAAAATACAAGGGGGGAGGCAGCAACGGCCGAATCCCCAGGCCTCAACAAGACAGCTCACACCGTTGCCATATTACAGAAACAAACTAGATCGGTAACTGTAAAAAAATAAAACAAAAATCATTAGTACACATTCATTCCCCCGGGAAGGCTCCGAAGAGGAATCCCGAGGGAAAGGAAACAAGAATTACACAACAGGCACGTGCCCTCACAACCACTTACACTCACGGAAGGAGAGCTGTAACCAAAACAGAATTATAACAATTATAATTATGTAACTATGTAATTATGTAATTTAAAAATGAATGAACACTAAAGAAAGAACGAAAACCCCGAAAGGAATCGTTCTACAAGCTGAAAATAACAACTACAATTAGATTCATAAACTAATTGAGACAAACGCACGGCGTAGCAACCCCCCCACACGGAAAGGAAGCTACAAGGGCGTAGTAACACGTAGAAAAAGGGTGAACTACCTCAAGAGAGAGAGAGAGAGAGAAAGACCGAAGTCAAACTCGATCGCCACCCATAAAATTACGCTGTGGCGGCCTAACTGCCGAGGACACCACGTAGATTTCTATACTCAAATATATATACAAACATGAAAACATGTTTAGATATATATTGAGTAAAAGAAAAGTAAGCGATTAAGTAAAGACAAAACAAACAATGGCTGCCAAGAGAGGACCAAGACAGAGACGTCTGTCACAGTCCGAGCCAAAAGTGAAAGTGAGCATTCATCTGTGTGTGAGGGGGGGGGAGGGGTAGCTAGCTACCACTCCCCTATCCCCCGCTAACTAGCGCGGGGGTAATACACCCTCGTTAAATTCTAATGGCTCGCCATTTCAGCTGCGCTAAAAGGTAAACCCAATGTAAATAGCGTGGTTTGTATTTCGGTTACGGAACAAATGAATTTTCCTGTTGCCTTGAGGTTTTGTATATAAAGGAGAGTGTTCCTTAACCCTGGATAGGTACGGTGGGTCGTTTGCGACCCCGAGCGTCAAAAAAAAACAGGTTTTTCTCACGTGACTCACCCCTGTGACTGAATTTGTGGGTGATCGACCTGCAGGAGGTGTCTCCCCTACACGCTCTAGTAGTGTCCAGATGTGCATTGCTGTAGCTGTACTCCTTCCCCGATTTCTGAGACGCGTCGGGGTCGTTCGCGTCCGAGTTTACCCTTCTGAGGTAGTTTGCATAATTATCAAAGTTATTACGTATTATGAAATTGTCGTAGAATGGTGCAACTTGTATAGGTTATCAGTTGTGGAAAGTCTTGGTGGATTGTTTGGCTACCATGTGCATGTTTTTTTTTTTAGTTAAAATGTCGTTCATCACCACGAGGACCATTTTACCGCGAGTGCCCCTTTTTCATTTTTTTTCATTTTTTTGCCAAGTCATTTTTCCGTAAGATATTGCCAAATAGTGTCGTAAAACTTTTGCTTGTTTAGTGTTGGAAAGTGTGTCTAGATGATCTGGCTACCCATGCATGACTTTGTTTTTGTCAGATACGACGTAGTTATTGGTATATTGGGTATTTAACTGCGGTTACCAATTTCTGTTTTTTTTTCAATATTTGTAAAAATTACTACGTAGTAAGGAATTGCCGTATATTATTCATTCTTTTTTCATGTTTATGTGTTAGAAAGTGTGCCTTGATGGTTGGGCTAACACGTGCATGTCTTTTTTTTTATCTGAGATGTCGTATATTAGAATGTCGGGCATTTTACCGCGAGTGTCCCTTTTTAATTTTTTTAAATTTTTTTGCCAAGTCATTTTTCCGTAAGATATTGCGAAATAGTGTCGTAAAACTTTTGCTTTTTTAATGTTGGAAAGTGTGTCTAGATGATCTGGCTACCCATGCGTGATTTTGTTTTTGTCAGATACGACGTAGTTATTGGTATATTGGGTATTTAACTGCGGTTGCCAATTTCTGTTTTTTTTTCAATATTTGTAAAAATTTACTACGTAGTAAGGAATTGCCGTATATTATTGATTTTTTTTTCATGTTTATGTGTTAGAAAGTGTGCCTTGATGGTTGGGCTAACACGTGCATGTCTTTTTTTTTTATCTGAGATGCCGTATATTAGAATGTTGGGCATTTTTCCGCGAGTGCCCCTTTTTATTTGTTTTGCATTTTTTTGCTTAGTCATGTTACCGTAAGGAATTGGCAAGTAGTGTCGCAAAACTTATATTTCTATAGTGTTGGAAAGTGTTTCTAGATGATCTGGCTACCCATGCCTATTTTTTTTTTAGCCAGATATGGCGTATATATAAGAATGTGTTCGATTTTCCTGTGATTGCCATTTTTTCGTTTTTTCCCATTTCTTTCAAAATTACTACGTACTAAGGAACTATCACAGAGTAATATTTCATTTATATGTTTATTTGTCGGAAAATATGCCTTGATGGTTTGCCTAGCACGTGGCTGAAATTTTTTTTTTCTGAAATGCCGTATATTAGAATGGCCATTTTTCCACGAGTGCCCCTTTTTATTTGTTTTGCATTTTTTTGCTTAGTCATGTTACCGTAAGGAATTGGCAAGTAGTGTCGCAAAACTTATATTTTTATAGTGTTGGAAAGTGTTTCTAGATGATCTGGCTACCCATGCCTATCTTTTTTTTAGCCAGATATGGCGTATATATAGGTATGTGTTCGATTTTCCGGTGATTGCCATTTTTTCGTTTTTTCCCAATTCTTTCAAAATTACTACGTACTAAGGAACTATCACAGAGTAATGATTCCTCTAGATGTTTATTTGTCGGAAAATTTTGTTTACTTTTTTTTTGATTGAATATCATCAAATTTTTTTAGCTAAAATATTGTTTTACATTTTTTTTTTCGATTTTATTTCCCTTCAAAAAAAATTTTTTGGGTCAGAATTTTAATTTTATAGTCGTACAATAATCGACAATTATCCAGCAACCCACCATACAATTTTTATGCATATCCAATAATAATTAGATTAGTAAATAACACCTTGAAATTGACATACCCTTCCTACATTTCAAGTGGCAGATTAGGGAGTCTGAGTCAGTGTGGTTGGCGGCCATTTTGTGGACATATCCGAAGCATAAGCTGCCCTATCTATATATATTCTTGTTCCCTATAGAATTTGTGATATTTTGGTATATTTTTACCTGCATAAATATCATATTATATATTAAATATATGTATTTTTTTACGAAATTTCCAAGTACTCAAAAAATTACCTTTAGATATGGCCCCTGATATAAATGTAATTTACAAAATAATGAAGATTTTTTTACATATTTCTATTTTAGGATAACATATGTTTATTCCCTAAAAAAATTAGCCACTTCCTATTTCATTTGGGTACCCAAAAAAATTCATGAAATTTGGACAATTTTTTTTGGCCAAAAAAAGTTACCCTTTTTTTCTCATTTCAGATCTTCACCTCCATGGGTCTGACTTCATCCAAAATACATCAAGATGTGTCCTAAACATTCAAGAATCAATTCCTAAAAGGATTTGTGTATATATGTATAAACTTTTTTTTTATGAATTTTTATGTCAGGTCTTTTTTTTTTTCTACTTAGTTTTTTAAAATATTTATAATAAATAGTTTTTCTGCAGATGAGTAGTATTTATCTTTACAGTTGTTTTAAGCATTCATTGAAGTTTTTTTTGGCAAAAGAAAAAAGGAGGTTACTGCAAAAACTGATTTTTCAAGAATTTTTTTTGGCGTCGGGGTCGTTCGCGTCCGAGTATACCCTTAAAGGGGTGTCCGAGGACCGTACCTATCCAGGGTTAATAAAGCACTCAGTTGATTGCTTCCTGCCTTTGAGTCACAACCCTCTCTCGGCTCGTCACAGTATATACCCATAAAATGACTCTATGCTGCAGTCTAACACAAAATCTGATACCGTCAAATTCTTGACCTTTTGGCTATACTGTACTGTCTTACAAAAGAGGGTGGACGTGATTACCTGCCCATACATACCACCTGTTGCTAACTGCCTCATTTACAAATTCAACGATAATTCCAACTTAAGATGGAGATATTTCTCTATTTCATAAGACACAAGGTTTGTATACCTGTAAGAACAAATATGACATTGTGGGACCTAAGTTTCAAGGTAAGTACCAAGCAAAAATTTAAAAGACAAAAGCACTAAAACTGACAAATGAAGCTCCCAATCAAAATCAAAGTCCCACTAAATTTTACTCTTTTATAATGTTATTCAGAACTATTTCCCATTTTTAGAAATTTAATTCAGCATACTGTAATCTATCCTGTTTTGAAAAAATCAATAAATGTTATCACTGCCACTATTTAAATTAAGTGATACCTCTGGATACGAAAGTTTCTGCTTACGAAAAATTCAGGGTATGAAAAGCGATACAAAGATTTTTATGCCCCAGTATACGAAAAAATTTTCATGATACGAAAAACTTACGAGATCCCAACTCGTCGCCGAGAGTACAGTACCTTTTTTTTCAGGGTACCAACCCTTAATTTAGGTGTACAGGTAACAATACACCTTCACTGATCCAAATGCTTTACATACAGTACCGTAACTTTGATACAGTAGTAAAGAAAACAGACCGTTTTCTTAGGGCTTGGAGGGGATAACTAGGCTATAACTACATTATTGAATAATCTCATGGTGGTTTCTGGAATGGATTAGGCTGTTTTTAACGGTTGGGTTAATTATTGAATGATAGAAATGGCTGCATTGCTTGTTTATTACTACAGTTTAGAGTGTTTATGAAAGAAAAGGTGTCTTTTCGTAAGGCTTGGAACGGATTAGGCTATTTACATGTAAAACGCGACTCAGGATACGAAAAAATCAGCATACGAAACCGTATCCTGAACGGATCACTTTCGTATGCCGAGGCATCACTGTACTTACAAGAAACTGACGTATGGTGCAGGTAGACAATGAGAGAGAGGACAAGAGTCTTTGGGATTCATTTGCGATAGTCCTTGAAGGCCCAACAACAGCTCAGGATCAGACCCATTGACCCAAGTGTATACAACATCAATCGGAAGACCACTAGATATTCTGTAAGTAGAGAGGTCAACTTGAGGACAATTCATAACATTCCACCAATAAATGATAAATATAACACCCCCTACAATTTCTCATTATTATCAACACGCTTTTCATAACTGCTGACCAGCACCATGGACATAAAAATCTCATAGATTCAAGGAAGAGTGTACAGAACTGAATTCGTATTTCGCAAACTTGTTTCAAGACATTAAATCTCTTCACTATTTTGCAGCCTAACAATCAAATGTCTTGTCTTGAAACTAGTTGTGGAACATTCTGTATTCTTTGAACTACAGTGGTATTTTTCTTTATTCATTACAGTTCAATACTGAGTTTCTAATTACAATTTAAAGTTCTACATAATAACTAAACAATGAATTTTGTTTTCATTATTCATATTTTAATATTCTTCTATATAAATCATAAATTTGGTTTTCATTATTCATAATTTTTTTTAGTATTTATTTATACTGTACATAATATTAATAAGCAAAAAAATAATGTATCCACACTGAGATCTTCATCCTGCCTTCCTCAATAACGGAATAAATACTCCAATACTTTTCAGAACTATTTCAAAACAGGACTGAAGACCATCTGTTGGAAATGGTTATATTATTATCATTACTAGGTAAGCTCCAACCCTAGCTGGAAAAGCAGGATGCTGTAAGTCCAAGGACTCCAAAATGGAAAATAGTCCAATGCAGAAAGGAAATAAGGAAACAGATAGAATAGTGTGCCTCAGTGTACCCTCAAGAAAGAGAACTCTAACCCAAGATAGTGGAAGACTGTGACAATGAGGCTATGGCATAACCCTACAGTTGAAGTCTCTCTTCTACCCTTAGCAATTACAGTGTAGTAGTTAACCCATTATGTGAAGATGTTTTCAGTTATCTTAGTGTTGTCAGGTCTACGATTTTTTCTGTTATCTTAGTGTTGTCAGGTCTATGATTTTTTTGTTATCTTAGTGTTGCCAGGTCTACGATTTTTTCAGTTACCTTAGTGTTGTCAGGTCTATGATTTTTTCAGTTATCTTGGTGTTGTCAGGTCTACGATTTTTTTCTGTTATCTTAGTGTTGTCAAGTCTACGATTTTTTCTGTTATCTTAGTGTTGTCAGGTCTACGATTTATTCTGTTATCTTAGTGTTGTCAGATCTACGATTTTTTCAGTTATCTTAGTGTTGTCATGTCTACGATTTTTTTCTGTTATCTTAGTGTTGTCAGGTCTATGATTTTTTCTGTTATCTTAGTGTTGTCCGTCTACAATTTTTTCAGTTATCTTAGTGTTGTCATGTCTACGATTTTTTTCTGTTATCTTAGTGTTGTCAGGTCTACGATTTTTTCTGTTATTTTAGTGTTGTCAGGTCTACGACTTTTTCTGTTATCTTAGTGTTGCCAGGTCTATGATTTTTTCTGTTATCTTAGTGTTGTCCGTCTACGATTTTTTCTGTTATCTTAGTGTTGTCATGTCTACGATTTTTTTCTGTTATCTTAGTGTTGTCAGGTCTACGATTTTTTCTGTTATTTTAGTGTTGTCAGGTCTACGATTTTTTCTGTTATCTTGGTGTTGTCAGGTCTATGATTTTTTCTGTTATCTTGGTGTTGTCAGGTCTATGATTTTTTCTGTTATCTTAGTGTTGTCCGTCTACAATTTTTTCTGTTATCTTAGTGTTGTCAGATCTACGATTTTTTCTGTTATCTTAGTGTTGTCAGGTCTACGATTTTTTCTGTTATCTTAGTGTTGTCAGGTCTATGATTTTTTCTGTTATCTTAGTGTTGTCCGGTCTACGATTTTTTCTGTTATCTTAGTGTTGTCAGGTCTACGATTTTTTCTGTTATTTTGGTGTTGTCAGGTCTACGATTTTTTCAGTTATCTTGGTGTTGTCAGGTCTACAATTTTTTGTTATCTTGGTGTTGTCAGGTCTACGATTTTTTCTGTTATCTTAGTGTTGTCAGGTCTACGATTTTTTCTGTTATTTTGGTGTTGTCAGGTCTACGATTTTTTCAGTTATCTTGGTGTTGTCAGGTCTACAATTTTTTGTTATCTTGGTGTTGTCAGGTCTACGATTTTTTCTGTTATCTTGGTGTTGTCAGGTCTACGATTTTTTCTGTTATCTTGGTGTTGTCAGGTCTACGATTTTTTGTTACCTTGGTGTTGTCAGGTCTACGATTTTTTCTGTTATCTTGGTGTTGTCAGGTCTACGATTTTTTCTGTTATCTTGGTGTTGTCAGGTCTACGATTTTTTCTGTTATCTTGGTGTTGTCAGGTCTACGATTTTTTCTGTTATCTTGGTGTTGTCAGGTCTACGATTTTTTCTGTTATCTTGGTGTTGTCAGGTCTACGATTTTTTGTTACCTTGGTGTTGTCAGGTCTAGGATTTTTTCTGATATCTTGGTGTTGTCAGGTCTATGATTTTTTCTGTTATCTTGGTGTTGTCAGGTCTACGATTTTTTCTGTTATCTTGGTGTTGTCAGGTCTACGATTTTTTCTGTTATCTTAGTGTTGTCAGGTCTACGATTTATTCTGTTATCTTAGTGTTGTCAGGTCTACGATTTTTTCTGTTATCTTAGTGTTGTCAGGTCTACGATTTTTTCTGTTATCTTAGTGTTGTCAGGTCTACGATTTATTCTGTTATCTTAGTGTTGTCAGGTCTACGATTTATTCTGTTATCTTAGTGTTGCCAGGTCTACGATTTTTTCTGTTATCTTAGTGTTGTCAGGTCTACGATTTATTCTGTTATCTTAGTGTTGCCAGGTCTACGATTTTTTCTGTTATCTTAGTGTTGCCAGGTCTACGATTTTTTCTGTTATCTTAGAGTTGTCAGGTCTACAATTTTTTCAGTTATCTTAGTGTTGTCAGGTCTACGATTTTTTCTGTTATCTTAGTGTTGTCAGGTCTACGATTTTTTCTGTTATCTAGTGTTGTCAGGTCTACGATTTTTCCTGCCATCTTAGTGTTGTCAGGTCTACAATTTTTTCAGTCATCTTAGTGTTTTCAGGTCTACGATTTTTTTTCTGTTATCTTAGTGTTGTCAGGTGTGTAAAGAATAGGCCAGACTATTCCATGTATGTATATGCAAAGGAAAAATGAGCCATAACCATTGAGGGGTTGAATGTAGTACAATACAGTACTATATGGCCAGTCAAAGGACCCAATAACTCTCTGGCAGTAGTATCTCAACAGGTGGCTGGTGCTTTTCCAAGCTACACTACCTAAAAAACAGATAAACAACTGTACCAAATATTCTACTGACATCCTTAGAAACCAGTATAAACCCACTGCAAATTTGAGTTTGCTTTCAATTTGAACCAATAAAACAAATGATGCAACCTTACAAATGCACACTTTAACCCTTTTACCCCCAAAGGACGTACTGGTACGTTTCACAAAAGCCATCCCTTTACCCCCGTGGACGTACCAGTACGTCCTTGCAAAAAAATGCTATAAATTTTTTTTTTTCATATTTTTTATATTTTTTTTTAGAAAATTCAGGCATTTTCCAAGAGAATGAAACCAACCTGACCTCTCTATGACAAAAATTAAGGCTGTTAGAGCAATTTAAAAAAAATATACTGCAAAATGTGCTGGGAAAAAAATAACCCCCTTGGGGTTAAGGGTTGGAAATTTCAAAATAGCCTGGGGGTAAAAGGGTTAATCAGGAGACAGTCTTCACTTGAAAAAAATCAAAGAAATCTCTAAAGCATCTTTCTTAACCTAAAGACTTTGTCTTCCTTTAATAGTTATTCAAGCCTCTCACTAACCATATTATCATGTCGCTTTCACCTTCCCCTAACAAATCTTAACAAGTCAGCAATGAAAATAAAAGCAGTCACATCTTGGAGAATTTCCACAAATCTAGTTTCTTCCTTCTTAACCCTTTTACCCCCAGGGTATTTGGAAATTTCCAACCCTTAACCCCCAACGGGTTATTTTTTTCCCTGCATATTTTGCAGTATATTTTTTTCAAATTGCTCTAACAGCCTTAATTTTTGTCATAGAGAGATCGGGTTGGTCTCATTCTCTTGGAAAATGCCTGAATTTTCTAAAAAAAATTTATCAAAAATATGAAAAAAAAAATTTATAGCATTTTTTTGCAAGGACGTACCAGTACGTCCATGGGGGTAAAGGGATGGCTTTTGTGAAACGTACCAGTACGTACTTTGGGGGTAAAAGGGTTAAAGCTAACCAAAACTTTATTAACTGCATCAAAAGTTTAATAAATTGCATTAAACTTATCCTTTTTCCTTTATAAATGTACTGTAGTTTTAGACCTAAAACTTACATTGATAATACCTCCATGAATACCAATTATATTCTGAAAAATTTAGAATTAAGAAACAAGTACAGTAGCCATGAACCTTGAACACAGTATTCTGTATTCTTAGAAACAAAAAATGCATATAAAAACAGATCAATTCCAACACTTACTGATTAAACAGGTTTTCTCCTTTAATATTGTCCGTAAAAACATTGAGTGATCTGTATGCTGCCAAGTCAACTTGATCCTGAAAAACATAATAAAAATTAACAACTCAACCAAAAAAACTCTTAAACATGGTATTTTCATTATAAAATAAATTTTTGAACATACTTACCCGGTAGTTATATATAATTAAAGCTATATATATAACTACCGGGTAAGTCTTATGTTTAAAAATGGTATTTTCATTATAAAATAAATTTTTGAACATACTTACCCGGTAGTTATATATATATAGCTTTAATTATATATAACTACCGGGTAAGTATGTTTAAACTGCAATATTAATCTCATACCCAGAGCATATAAACAAGACTATCAACCAGTATAATACAGTAACAATCATATATATTAAATACCTTAAACTGTACTTACAATCCAATGAGCACACCAAAACCCTATGGCAAACACAGACAGGAACACCGTTAGAACGACAGCAATTAATGGGGGTGGATGTGTGATCGCATCCAGCAGCCATCTATGACACATCTTATGAAGGCCTCTCATGATTCATCACTAGTCACTTAAGGATCTAAATTGCATACACACCACCTCAAGGGCATTGTCAGTCTCTGCTCTGAAACATTAAAAAAAAAATAATAAATTCTACAACTGAAACTAATTTCAAACCATGGGCTTGTAGCATTTTAGTTTTCCAATTAGGGTTTTAGCTTAGTAACATTAAAAATATATATAGCGACTCTCAGAAGCTGTGACGAGAATCACTTAAATGTATGCGTTGAAAATACGTGTCATATATACAGTAACCTTGAATTTATTTATAACTGGCACCTCAGTTTTGAAATACTGTACAGTAGCTATTTTGAATAGATGTAGGGTATCATTTGGTTTGTTAGGTATAAGTTAGGATGCATCTCTATATTTTGCTTGACCTACGTCAAACCAGGATAGACGGGTCACACCCAATGTTCAAAGTACCTAGAGCTAGGTTAGGTTAGTATGCCTATTTACAATCTCTAGTAGATTGACATAGGAGCACCAAAAGCATAACCTGGTTTAACCTAACTTAATATATGCATCCTTACCTAATCAAGGACTTGGTCCCATACCAACCTCTGATCACTTGTCAGTGTCAAGCCACCTGTCACCTATTGATCTATAAAATAATCCCTTAGACATTTATTTTCTTTAATATCTTAAGGATATACAGTAATCCCGTACCAGTTTATCCTGTGTCTGGTCAAAGATATGACAATGTAGGAAAGGGAAGAAAATGGAATACTGGGTAGCTTCAATTACATGTCATGAGCCTAAGTTTGCGAAGACCAAAACTCAGAGAAGCAACATCTTCGTATGTAGGGTTCGGTGTTAGCAAACTTGAATATTGCAAATAACCTCTTTTTAATACACAATACTTTCAGAATGTGAAAGCCAATGAATTAAATAACTCATCATTGACAGCCATTGCCTAAATATATAGTCTTCAATGGAGACATTCGTCAAAGCTACAAAAAACTGGCCAGTAAAGTTGACAATAAAAAGGGGACGTACTGTACAGTATTTATCAATTCGTGCTACACCCTGACTAATCATGTGATAAGGAAAAGATAGGTTATTAAATTATGAAATTCAAATTCCATTTTGTTTACATAGCCAGTTACTGTTTTCACCGATTTCTGGTCTGGGTACGTACATCGATCGTTGGGTTACCAGGCTCGCTGCTCATAGAAAACGAGAATCCCTCCTATGGTTAATATTCATATTTCTGAAACATCAAAAAAAAAATAATTCTACAACTGAAACTAATTTCAAACCATGAAACAATTTACACATTGGACTGGCTTTCCATTGGTTAATGAACTAACACTAATTATTCACTTTTTGATCTTTGCTGCACCATAGCTCGCTACACTCGCAATTTAACATTCATCTTATTGCTCCTCAGTCCTGGAAAGTGGTGCATGTTGAACTATGCACATTAGTCGAGCGGGCGAGTATTTCGGTAGACAAAAAATCGGTGACCTGAACACCTACACACTAACCCTGGTCCGTGGTAACTTCCGAATCATAACAACAAAGGAAGCGAACGGGTGCAGCCCAAAATCTTTAACATGGCCCCCCTCAAAAGTAACGTGAGTGGCCGCCACCTACTGACAACTGATTCTTGTAAACATAACAAAAATAATAAAACAGATTATAGGTAAATAAGATAACTAAATAATGCTCGATGAGGCTGGCATGCGAACCGCATCCCATGTACTGCTTGCCAGAACAGAGGAGCAATTAAGGAGCCTTTGTATAACAAAGGACAGGAACATATGCATAGAACACCACCTAACCTACAACCCTAGTCTTTACAGTAAACTTATAGTTACCGACAGAACAACATTTTGAGCAAAAAAAATAGTTTTTCCCGAAGTATATAACTTTCTTTCACTGAATTTGACCGTCATTTCAACAGAAAATAAACCAAAAACCCATTAGACCGTCTAATAACAAGTATATTTTCTTAGAAAACAAATGTTTTTGCTGAGCCGTCCGCTCTCTTTTCCCGGGGAGAAAGAAAAACATCAAACTCATATGTACTGGCAAGCGTTACATGCTGAGCTGTGCATGCTAACCCCATTCATTATTATTTCTTAGATAATCAAGTTTTTATCAGCAGTGAAAGTAAGTGTAATTTCGTAAAAAAAAAAAAACTTTTTTTTTCTATGGAAAACAACTGATTTTTAATAGAAAAGCTTCTTCCATCCATAACTATAATAAAACCGTCCTTGTCTACTTACATAATGGGGGGCTAAAGCTCCGTTGCAACCCCCTTTAGACTGCCTTAATATTATCGACGGGGTTGAAAATAGGGGAGTTATGGGGCATAAAGGGCAGCATATATACACACCCCGATGTGTATTTGTAGATAAAGCGAGCGATGGCGGGGCGAAGACCACTCAAGTGGTGGACAATAAAGACGCTTGTGGGCAGAGTATGTAAAAATATTTTGGCTGCACATAGCGTTAACCTAAAACCTACATTATTGCTTTGATAAGCTAGAACACGAAAATTAACAACCCACAATGTTTCCACAATTGTTATGGTAAAAGTCTATCAACTTGTGATACTATCGCTAGAGAGTTCTGGGGTCTTTTGACTGGCCAGACAGTACTACATTGGATCCTTCTCCCTGGCTATGGTTCATTTTCCCTTTGCCTACCCATACACCGAATAATGTGGCCTATTCTTTACAGATTCTCCTCTGTCCTCATACACCTGAAAACACTGAGATTACCAAACAATTCCTCTTGGTATTACTGTACTGTAATTGTTCAGTGGTTACTTTCTTTTTGGTAAGGGTAGAAGAGACTCTTCAGCTATGGTAAGCAGCTCTTCAAGGAGAAGGACACTCCAAAATCAAACCATTGTTTTTTAGTCTTCGGTAGTGCCATAGCCTCTGTACCATGGTCTTCCACTGTCTTGGGTTAGAGTTCTCTTGCTTGAGGGTACACTCGGGCACACTAATTTTTCTTCCTCTTGTTTTGTTAGTTTTTATAGTTTATTTAGGAAATATTTATTGTAATGTTATTGGGAGTTATTGTTCTTAAAATATTCCTTTTCTCCTTGTTTCCTTTCCTCACCGAGCTATTTTCCCTCTTGGAGCCCCTGGGGTTATAGCAACCTGCTTTTCCATCTAGGGTTGTAGCTTAGCAAATAATAATAATAATAATTATGGTTGGGGGGGGAACAATGATGATGATAGTGGTGAAACAGCCAATTAAAAAAACAAAATACTTGCATTTGAAATGGGTATATGGATACATACATACAGACACTAATTCCTAAATCAATAAATCTACATTCTCACAGGAAATAATAAGCTGTCACTCCCGGCCGGTCTTAGCCACTCTGGCAAAAACAAAATAACAACCTTTGCTGTGACAGGTAAGTCAGACTTAAGTCAACTCCAAAGTCTGGGCTCTAAATTCGAGACACGATTAAACGGCTGACTTGTGAGATAACTCAGTAGGTCATGATCACTTATCTAATATGTTCTATTGTATGGACGACTTGTTAATTGATATTACGCTAATTGAGTAGGGTAATTCCTTACGAGTCAGTGGTCTAATGAACACCTGTCAGTACTCAGCACACCGCATGCTTAACACGCAAGTGTAGAGAGCTTAGTTGTTAATGCTAAACTACTGGTGTTGTTTCCACTTTTTGTGTGGATTAACATAAGAAAAATAATACGTTATGGATATGATTTAATCCTAATTTATAATTTTAAGAATGATTATTCAATTTAGTTTAAGCTGAATTATAAAATTAGACTAAATTAAGTCTGCATGATCCTAAATATGTTCATAAATCAAGAACCATTACTTGAAATTAGTATTAAAACAATGATATCTCAAATGCTGCTTTATCAAGTATATATAAATAGTTTTTTTTCAGAAATTTCTAAAGAAAATCAAGACTGTTGGTGACCATGCAATTAAAACAAATTTTAGGAAAAATGGTAATGAAATCAGAATTATAAACAATCACATTGGGTACAAAGAGATATTTCAATAATAAAGGCTTTATTATAAAGCAGGTTTATAACATTCACTAAATCAACTTAACTGGATAAATATGTAAATTCTATATTTGAAACTAAAAGATTTAATTTAGACTTATTTCATCTTTCTATATTCCTACGCCTATTGACGCAAAGGGGCTCGGTTAAATTTCACCATTCATCTCTATCTTGAGCTTTTAAATGAAACTTCTCTATTCATCATCGTCTACTTCACGCTTCATAGTCCTCAGCCATGTAGGCCTGGGTCTTCCAACTCTCCTAGAGCCT
Organism: Palaemon carinicauda; assembly: GCF_036898095.1. Taxonomy (NCBI): domain Eukaryota; kingdom Metazoa; phylum Arthropoda; class Malacostraca; order Decapoda; family Palaemonidae; genus Palaemon; species Palaemon carinicauda. The sequence goes on along the minus strand of NC_090728.1, from coordinate 187,854,798 downwards.
TGTGGGCCCAGCTAAACGTTTGGTGAACTAATCTTAAACCCTCTCCATTTACCACTCACCGTAATCTCATCCACATATGGCCTCGATTAATCTCTCTTATAGTTTCATTTCTAAGAGATTAATCAAATTTAATTAAAAGATAAGGTCACTATCTTAACTTTGGGTAGATTGGTTTCAAGACAAAAGTGGATAATGGGTTTATATTCAAATTTTGCTAATTTGCAAAAAAATATTCAATTTAGATTCGGAAATATTTCTCTGGGTAAATTCATCAACATGGGATAGGTCTATAACCGCGTCCTTTGCCCAATCAATAAAGACAAGTTTACAGGAATTATTTGTATGCTATGATTCTATAGTCCATTTCTTTTAGCGAGACAGATTTGAAAAGACTTGCAGCGGTGCCCTTTTAGCTCGGAAAAGTTTCCTGATCGCTGATTGGTTAGAATTATCTTGTCCAACCAATCAACAATCAGGAAACTTTTCCAAGCTAAAAGGGCACCGCTGCGATTCGGTGCAAATATGTCTCGCTAAAAGAAATGGACTTTAGTATAGGACATGCAGGAATTCATATGTGGGATGCAAGCTACTCGGTGCTGGTACTGGGAGGACATCAGCACAAATGCATCCTAGTGTTTGATTGAAAAGCACTATTGAATTTTAAATACTTCCTTAAGTTTAGTTTTTCTTAACGAAACACCTACCAACCATCATTGAAATTATCATCACAGCTACATTCATACATTTAAAAATGAGAATATTTACTGTATACTACTAGGGTCCGAGATTCGTAAAAAAAAAAAAAAAATGACAATAAAGTACTTGGATATGCACACGCGCGCACCCCTCTCACCAGGGTATGATTACTCCCTCTCCCCCTACCCGAGAGACGGGGAGAGCGGAGTGTGACTGGAATATATATATATATATATATATATATATATATATATATATATATATATATATATATAATATATATATATATATATATATATATATATATATATATATATATATGTGTGTGTGTGTGTGTATTAAATACACGTCAATAAGTATTTAATTTAGCCCTGATTTTGACAACAAAAATCAGCATAAAACACTAAATATCAAAATTTTTGGTACAATACTGTAGTTACATTTATACAAACATATCTTCAAGATTCCTATACACTGGTCAATGGTCAATTTACTGCATGGAAGACTAAAGTAATTAGAACCATTAAAGATATACAATATTCTCAAGATCTTTTCATGTTCTATAATTTCATGTGCAGAGCCTACAAACTTCAAGGTTTGATCTTGGAAAGAACAAAAAAAAATCATATCAATCTCACTAATAATAATCAATTAATGTAATGAAGTTGTATACAGTTATTTGTACTGAACACTGTATGCTGCATATCTGTAATAATTCTGAATATCCTTTGCCAATCTGTACCATACCGTGCCATTTACGGGCTATCCAGGACAAGAGCCTGTGTCATGCTACAGGCATGGCAATCTTCAACAACAACATACTGTACTTAATACTGCTGAACAGATCAACATACTCTTATTTCATAGTTTATATATGACTTACCTATTAAACATTGTTACTGATCTTGATGTATTCTTCAATTGGTTACTTCCCTGTTTCCTCTCCGAAATGACCTGTTAGAGCCCTTGGGATTGTAGCATTTTGCTTTTCCAAATAGGGTTGTAGCTTGGCTAGCAATAATAGTAATAAAGATTTTACTAAGTGGTAGTACCTTTGTGCTATGAGATTTATGCATGCCATACCAAAATCTAAAAAATATCTTGTACCCTCTATCGCAGTTCACCTAGAAGTGGAAAAATACATAGCGGATTTACATATACATTAAAGGTCGCTCATGAATGGCAGAGGCAAGGGACAGTGACATAGCCCTAGCAATCAGGATAATGCCCTAGAGACTGACCATTTATACTTATGATCAGCGCCCAAGCCTCCCCTCCACCCAAGCTAGGACCAGGGAGGGCCAGGCAGTGCCTGCTGATGACTCGGCAGATAGACCTATAGGCTCCCCCAAACCCCCCATCCTTAGTTCACAAGGATGGTAAGGTTGCAGACACTAATGGCACTAACGAGTCTGAGCGGGACTCGAACTCCCGACTGGCAAACACCAGGCAGAGACGTTACCAATCAGGCCACAGCGGACTTCTCTTTACAGCATTCATTATGCGGTCAGGCACATCTAGTTAGGTTATTTATCACTATAACTTAAAAAAAAGTTGTGATAATGAATATACAACCCGTTAGTTACAATTATTTTATTGCAAACCTCACAATACAAAAAAAAAATCTTGAAAAAAAAATGCAATAATTTGACATATTGTACAAATACTTTTTCTAAAAAGTAGAATTACTTATAAATATAAAAATGAAACATAGCATCGATTTAAACTGCAGTAAATAAAAACATTGCCAATAAATGTCCTTTAACTTGGTTGGATTACAACAATATGAATTGTGAAGAGAAAAACAAATTCTAAGTAGTATTGTTTGGCTCTATTGGTGCTTTTTCTGCATTTAAATTACAACACTGTATTATAAATAACTTGAAAGATCAATACCTCAATAACAAAATAAAATTACATATTTTTCTGAGGTGTACCAACTCGAGAGATCTATACCTCAATAACAAAATAAAATTACATATTTTTCCGAGGTGTACTTGAAGCTAACATTTTTTGAGGTGATAGATGGTAATTTCATAGTGTACCTGAAACGAACGCAAGCATACTTTCAAAATAATTAAATACAGTACTTACAATAGGTAACATTGTGATTCAGAATGCGTGTAAGCAACTTTCAGAACTGATTTCCGACAGGCACTAAGATCAAATTCAAGGAAAAAAGAACATGTATTACAGCTTTCCAAAGTCAATTAAACATATTTCAATTCTTTAAATAATAAACAATGCTAATGAATTTTAATTACACAACTGCTTTGTGTTATTACATATTTCAGTAACAAAAAACCTTTATGTGTTTAGAGGGAAGAATTACAGGCATACTGAAATCATAAAGCTCTTCAAATCATGCCCGTATTCTTAAATACGCCTTTTTTGTGTCGAGATATAAAGGACATTATTCCCTCTAATGAAAGCATCGCCATATTTATTCTTGAGCTGGCCGTTAAGGTATTCTTCACTCTGCTCTAGGGCAATATTCATATAACCATCTAAGCATGCCAACACACCTGAAAAATAAAAAAAAATTTCAGAACAAATTTCAACTATTCCACAGCTAGCTAGTATAGTTATTATAATTACCTGCATTATTATTATTACTGGGTAAGCTACAACCCTAGTTGGGAAAGCTGGATGTTATAAGCCCAACTACAAGAGAAGTAATGAACAAAAAAAAATATTTTATGAGCAGCAACAACATTAAATTGGATCTTTCATACATAAACTATAAAAACTTAAACAAAAACAAGAGGAAAAGAAACAAGATATAATAGCATGCCCGAATGTACCCTCAAGCATGAAAAGATCATGGTACAAATGTTATATCACTAACTATGACTAGAGAACTATGGTTTGATTTTGGAGTGTCCTTCTAGAAGAGCTGCTCATATTGATGAGGTCCCCCTGCCAACTCAAACCAGATGTGATAAAAGTGTGTAACTCTTGCGATTGATAAGAAAATCACAAATTTTAAGTAATTATGTTATTTTCCTTAGTAAAATAAATTTTTGAATATACTTACCCGATGATCATGTAGCTGCATAGGTGGGGGTGTACAACAACAGCGCCATCTGTCGAGTAGGTACTCAGGTACTTCTTGTCAACAAGAACATATTTTCTCCTCGGTCCACTGGGTCTCTATGGGGAGGAAGGGAGGGTCCTTAAATTCATGATCATCGGGTAAGTATATTCAAAAATTTATTTTACTAAGGAAAATAACATTTTTCAATATTAATCTTACCCGATGATCATGCAGCTGATTCACACCCAGGGGGGTGGGTGGAGACCAGCATACATGTTAACATTAGAAGCTAAGTATCCCGTATTTCATTTTAGCAGTTATTCAAAATAACAAACATAAAATAAATAAGTACCTGGTAAGGAAGTCGACTTGAACCATTACTCTGCCTTTTTAAGTACGTCTTCCTTACTGAGCCTAGAGATCCTCTTAGGATGCTGAGCGACTCCTAGGTGCTGAAGTATGAAGGGCTGCAACCCATACTAAAGGACCTCATCACAACCTCTAATCTAGGCGCTTCTCAAGAAAGAATTTGACCACCCGCCAAATCAACCAGGATGCGAAAGGCTTCTTAGCCTTCCGTACAACCCAAAAACAACAATAAAAAGCATTTCAAGAGAAAGATTAAAAAAGGTTATGGGATTATGGGAATGTAGTGGTTGAGCCCTCACCTACTACTGCACTCGCTGCTACGAATGGTCCCAGGGTGTAGCAGTTCTCGTAAAGAGACTGGACATCTTTAAGGTAAAATGATGCGAACACTGACTTGCTTCTCCAATAGGTTGCATCCATTACACTCTGCAGAGAACGGTTCTGTTTGAAGGCCACTGAAGTAGCGACAGCTCTAACTTCATGTGTCCTTACCTTCAGCAAAGCATGGTCTTCCTCCTTCAGATGAGAATGGGCCTCTCTAATCAAAAGCCTGATGTAATAAGAAACTGCGTTCTTAGACATCGGTAAAGCAGGTTTCTTAATAGAACACCATAAAGCTTCTGATTGTCCTCGTAATGGCTTTGTACGTCTTAAATAGTACTTAAGAGCTCTTACTGGGCATAGTACTTTCTTTTGTTCGTTTCCAACCAAGTTGGACAGGCTTGGGATCTCGAACGACTTGGGCCAAGGACGAGAAGGAAGCTCGTTTTTAGCTAAAAAACCAAGCTGTAAGGAACATGTAGCCGTTTCAGATGTAAAACCTATGTTCCTGCTGAAGGCGTGAATCTCACTGACTCTTTTAGCTGTTGCTAAGCAAACGAGGAAAAGAGTCTTCAAAGTGAGATCTTTAAAAGAGGCTGATTGAAGTGGTTCGAACCTTGCTGACATCAGGAACCTTAAAACCACGTCTAGGTTCCAACCTGGTGTGGCTAACCGACGCTCCTTTGAGGTCTCAAAAGACTTAAGGAGGTCCTGTAGATCTTTGTTGGTGGAAAGATCTAAGCCTCTGTGGCGGAAGACTGCTGCCAACATGCTTCTGTAACCTTTGATCGTAGGAGCTGATAGGGATCTTACATTCCTTAGATGTAAAAGGAAGTCAGCTATCTGCGTTACAGAGGTACTGGTTGAGGAAACTGAATTCGCCTTGCACCAGCTTCGGAAGACTTCCCCTTTTGACTGGTAGACCTTGAGAGTGGATGTCCTCCTTGCTCTGGCAATCGCTCTGGCTGCCTCCTTCGAAAAGCCTCTAGCTCTTGAGAGTCTTTCGATAGTCTGAAGGCAGTCAGACGAAGAGCGTGGAGGCTTGGGTGTACCTTCTTTACGTGCGGCTGACGCAGAAGGTCCACTCTTAGAGGAAGAGTCCTGGGAACGTCCACTAGCCATTGCAGTACCTCGGTGAACCATTCTCTCGCGGGCCAGAGGGGAGCAACCAACGTCAACCGTGTCCCTTCGTGAGAGGCGAACTTCTGCAGTACCTTGTTGACAATCTTGAACGGAGGGAACGCATACAGGTCTAGATGGGACCAATCCAGAAGAAAGGCATCTACGTGAACTGCTGCTGGGTCCGGAATCGGTGAGCAATAATTTGGGAGCCTCTTGGTCATCGAGGTAGCGAACAGATCTATGGTGGGCTGACCCCACAGGGTCCATAGTCTGCTGCAAACATTCTTGTGAAGGGTCCACTCTGTGGGGATGACCTGACCCTTCCGGCTGAGGCGGTCTGCCATGACATTCATGTCGCCTTGAATGAACCTCGTTACCAGCGATATCTTTCGATCTCTTGACCAGATGAGGAGGTCCCTTGCGATCTCGAACAACTTCCTCGAATGAGTCCCTCCTTGCTTGGAGATGTACGCCAAGGCTGTAGTGTTGTCGGAGTTCACCTCCACCACCTTGCCTAGAAGGAGGGACTTGAAGCTTCTCAAGGCCAGATGAACTGCCAATAGCTCCTTGCAGTTGATGTGAAGTGTTCTTTGATCCGGATTCCACGTGCCCGAGCATTCCCGTCCGTCCAGTGTCGCACCCCAGCCCGTGTCCGATGCGTCCGAGAAGAGAAGGTGGTCGGGGGTCTGAACAGCCAATGGTAGACCTTCCTTGAGAAGAATGCTGTTCTTCCACCACGTCAGTGCAGACTTCATCTCTTCGGATACAGGAACTGAGACCGCTTCTAGCGTCATGTCCTTTCTCCAGTGAGCAGCTAGATGATACTGAAGGGGGCGGAGGTGGAGTCTCCCTAACGCGATGAACTGGGCCAGCGATGAAAGCGTCCCTGTTAGACTCATCCACTGCCTGACTGAACATCGGTTCCTTCTCAGCATGCTCTGGATGCATTCTTGGGCTTGACTGATTCTGGGGGCCGACGGAAAAGCCCGAAAAGCTCGACTCTGAATCTCCATACCTAGATAGACAATAGTTTGGGATGGGACGAGTTGGGACTTCTCTATATTGACCAGGAGACCCAATTCCTTGGTCAGATCCATAGTCCATTTGAGATTCTCCAGACAGCGACGACTTGACGGAGCTCTTAAAAGCCAGTCGTCCAAATAGAGGGAGGCTCTGATGTCTGCCAAATGCAGGAATTTGGCAATATTCCTCATCAGTTTGGTAAACACTAGAGGTGCCGTGCTTAGGCCAAAGCACAGGGCTTGGAACTGGTAAACGACCTTTCCAAAGACGAACCTTAGGAAAGGTTGGGAGTCTGGATGGACGGGGACGTGAAAGTACGCGTCTTTTAGGTCCAACGAGACCATCCAGTCTTCCTTCCTGACCGATGCTAGCACCGACTTCGTCGTCTCCATGGTGAACGTCTGCTTGGTGACAAAAGCATTGAGAGCACTGACGTCCAGCACCGGTCTCCACCCTCCTGTCTTCTTCGCTACTAAGAAGAGACGGTTGTAGAAGCCCGGGGATTGATGGTCCCGGACTATGACTACCGCTCCCTTTTGTAGCAAGAGAGACACCTCTTGCTGTAAAGCTAGCCTCTTGTCCTCCTCTTTGTAGTTGGGAGAGAGGTTGATGGGAGTAGTTGCTAGAGGGGGATTGCGCAAGAACGGAATCCTGTACCCCTCTCTTAGCAACTTCACAGACTGAGCGTCTGCACCTCTGTTCTCCCAAGCCTGCCAGTAGTTCTTGAGCCTGGCTCCCACTGCTGTCTGGAGAGGAAGGCAGTCAGATTCTGCCTTTTGAGGACTTGGAACCCTTCTTCTTTTTGCCACGTTGACTGTCGGCACGGGTACCTCCTCTGCTGGAGGTTCTGCCACGAAAGGGCGGGATGAACCTAGACGCTGGTGTGTCCATCCTAGGTCTAGGCACGGAAGGTAAAGCTGTGACTTTACGTGCGGAAGACGCCACCAGGTCATGGGTATCCTTCTGGATCAACGAGGCAGCAATCCCCTTGATCAGCTCTTCCGGAAAGAGACACTTGGAAAGCGGAGCAAACATCAACTCCGACTTCTGGCATGGTGTGATCCCCGCAGACAAGAAGGAGCAAAGGTGATCTCGCTTCTTAAGCACTCCGGACACGTACGAAGCCGCAAGCTCGCCAGACCCATCCCGAATGGCTTTGTCCATGCATGACATGATAAGCATGGTAGAGTCCTTATCCGAAGGGGAGGTCTTTCTGCTTAACGCTCCCAAACACCAGTCCAGGAAGTTGAAGATCTCAAAAGCACGAAAAACTCCCTTCAACAGATGGTCCATGTCCGAAAAGGTCCAGCAAATCTTGGAGCGTCTCATAGCCAGCCTGCGGGGAGAGTCAACCAGACTTGAGAAGTCGCCCTGGGCAGAGGCAGAAACTCCCAAGCCGGGTTCTTCTCCCGTGGCATACCAGACGCTAGATTTGGAAGCAAGCTTGGTAGGTGGAAAGATGAAGGCTGTCTTCCCAAGTTGCTTCTTGGACTGCAACCACTCTCCCAGTACCCTTAAAGCTCTCTTGGATGAGCGCGCGAGTACGAGTTTCGTAAAGGCAGGAGCTGCTGACTGCATGCCTAAAGCGAACTCAGAGGGAGGTGAGCGCGGGGTTGCAGACACAAACTGGTCCGGATACAACTCCCTAAACAGGGCAAGGACTTTCCTAAAGTCTAAGGAGGGAGGCGTAGACTTGGGTTCTTCTATGTCGGAGTGCGGATCGTCCAAATGCGCAGCTTCGTCGTCATCAGATACTCCTTCATCCGAATGCTGAGGAGGAAGCGGCAAAGGTGGAGAAGAAAGCTGAACGGCTGAATCCGGCAGCACGAGTGCATGCGTAGCTGCACTGGATCCAACATCATGCCGCTGCTGGTCAGTCTGAGAGCTGGCAACAACAAAAGCGGAGTGCTGGTGCGTGGGAGGGACTGCCGTGGGTTGCGGAGACTGCCGCATTGCGTCAAAACACGGCAGCTTGACAGCACCTTCCCACTGCTGATGCGGTAGCTCACGCATGTCAACGGAGGGTGCCGCATGTCGGCTAACGTCAACATGCGTCTGGCAGGGTCGACTGCGCATCGGTGGTGGAGCTCTCACAGGCGGAGTGTGGGAGCAGGCAGCCGCAGTATCTGCTGAGCGCACAACCGTGGCAGGTTGTAGGTTAACAGGTGCAGTGTCAACCTTCTCAGCACGATACTCCTGCATGAAGGAAGCAAGCTGAGACTGCATAGTCTGCAGCATAGACCACTTAGGGTCTACCGTGGTTGGTGCGGCAACAGACGGAGTGATTGCCTGCTGCGGAACCACTCTACCTCTCTTGGGAGGTGTGCAGTCTTCGGAAGACTGCGGCGAGTCCGAACTGACCCAGTGGCTACACCTGGGCCGTTGGACTCGCTCGGAAGGGACCTTGCGCTTGAGAGGTCGTGAGACCTTGGTCCAACGTTTCTTCCTAGAAACTTCTTCCACAGACGAGGAATGAATGGGCTCACTCGTCTGTTTGTGGATGGGACGATCTCTGCAAGATACGTCCGCAACCACTGAGGGTACATCCGTACGCTGATCAAGGCCTGTCGAACCCTTTGGTCCTTCGACATTGCTTCTCCCCTGGGCTTGGGAGCTTGCAAGAGGTCCCGGACTGGGAGGACGACTGGCACGAACAGATGCACCCTCATGCGTAACACTGACACTGACACTTTTCACCGCACTTGCACTCACTACACTTCCCACTGCACTTTTCTCTTTCAACTCTTTGACATCGGCCAAAAGTTGATTCCGGTCATTAGCTAATGACTCCACTCTGTCACCAAGAGCCTGAATGGCACGCATCATGTCCGCCATCGAGGGTTGAGCACTAGTAGCAGGGTCGGGAGTCACCACTACAGGGGAAGGAATAGGTTGAGGGGCATGGGGAGAGGAAAAATCAAAAGAGCGAGACGAACTCCTCCTGATCCTATCCTTCTCTAGCCTACGTGCATTCTTAAGGAATTCATTAAAATCGAATTCTGAAAGCCCAGCGCATTCCTCACATCGATCTTCCAATTGACAGGATTTACCCCTACAATTGGAACAAACGGTGTGAGGATCTATAGAGGCCTTCGGAAGACGCCTAGAACAGTCCCTAGCGCTACACTGCCTGTACTTAGGGACTTGAGAATGGTCAGACATCTTGAATTAGCCAAGGGGGGAATCCAAAATCTATCAAAGTCGTCAACAATTAATCCAAAACTAATCAAAAAAGCTTGATAAGTTAATGATAATAACTCCTGTACAGTACAGCGAAAGCTAATATCTAGAGAGAATACATCACCAAAAAGCGTGAAATCAACTCCAGAAACAACAGCGTATCCAAGTAGGTCTTGCCGGTGGCACGACAGAGGAAAAATTGGTTCTTGTTGACAAGAAGTACCTGAGTACCTACTCGACAGATGGCGCTGTTGTTGTACACCCCCACCTGTATAGCGATCGCTGGCGTATCCCGACCTTAGGTTTTTTCTGTCGGGCAACAGAGTTGCAGCTACATGATCACCGGGTAAGATTAATATTGAAAATGTATTTTTCCTAACAATACTTACCTCGAACTACTTTCTTAGGAGTATCTGGGATCTCCTCCCAACCAACCAGAATTTTGTGTAGTTTACCCTATCTCCGTTTTCTATGCGGGGGAACCTCTGGCGGAGGAATACGCGCCATGAGGCGACCCGGGGTCAGAGAACGGGCTCGCTCAGGTCTCGACCTCCAGTAAGTTTTCTGGTCGCGTCGTGATTACATCTCGCCGCGCTCTCCTCACCCAGTGCGACTTCCCCTGACCCTTTGTGTCCCACGCGCTCCCCACGTGTTTAAACCTTAATGTAGCCTACCTTTAAAATGAACCATAGGGATTGGTTGCAACAACAAAGCTCCAAAGTTTCATGCCTACCCAGGGACAAAGGCATTCATCTAAAGCAGACAGGGATAAGGGGATCGGAGCATACAGCTAGGAGAATAAGCATCAACCTCATGAGATAATTGCCTACATATAAGGGTGTATTAAGAGCAAAAACTGTAACATTTCCTATCGCTTAGACATGTGATTTTAAATTCTGCCGTTATTTCCAATTTTCTGTTTTGTTTTGTGACTTTTGCATATTTGTCTTAGCAGTTCATAAGCCCGATGTTCGTAAGGTGGAGGGTTTCTGTATACATGGACCAGATCAGATTCTTGGTGTTTTTCTTTATAAAATTGTGTAATTTTATGTGCTTTGTTCTTAATACACAGATGAACAATTCTTATTTCATAAGTTTCTGTCTTTGCGTTAATATTAACATGGTGTATGTTTACATAAGCTAAATATTGTCAGGTCTGAATTTTGGAGTAACCCAAACTAGGCTAGCAATCTAATTTCATACGCAGCCCCTTGGAGCTGTTAGTACATATACAGTACTGTACTGGAGGGAATACTGTTAGATTCTTATGAAAATTTTGCCACAAGAAAGTTGTGCTTAAACTAAAGCTTTCATAGCAAGCACTTACACAGCATTCTACAAGTTTTATTCTGGTTATGACCAGACTGTGGAATGATCTTCCTCATCAGATAGTTCGAATCAGAGGAACTTCAGAAGTTCAAACTTGCAGCGAATGTTTTTATGCTGAACAGCCTGACATAAGTCTCTCTTCATAGTTTATATATGACAGATCTATATCAACATTGTAACCGATCTTACGATATTTTATACATTATTCATTACTTCTCAGGATGTTTATTTATTTCCTAACTGCCTTTTCTCATTGGGCTATTTTTCCCTGTTGGAGCCCTTGGGCTTATAGCATCCAGCTTTTTCAAACTAATATTACAGCTCACCCAATAATGATAATAATAATAATAAATTTCTTCAACTAATTCTGTAAATACTATGTAAATAAATTCCAACTAAAAAACTGGATTTTGCATATAAAAAACTAAATATTTACTGTGGTAGTAGGTTGGCCAGGGCACCAGCCACCCGTTGAGATACTACCGCTAGAGAGTTATGGGGGTCCTTTGACTGACCAAACAGTACTACATTGCACCCTTCTCTCTGGTGACGGTTCATTTTTCTTTTGCCTACACATACACCGAATAGTCTGGCATATTCCTTACAAATTCTCCTGCCTCATACACCTGACAACACTGACATTACCAAACAATGCCTCTTCATCCAAGGGGATAACTACGGCACTGTAATTGTTCAGAGGCTACTTTCCTCTTGGTAAGGGTAGAAGAGACTCTTTAGCTATGATAAGCAGCTCTTCTAGGAGATGGACACTCCAAAAACAAACCATGGTTCTCTGGTCTCGGGTAGTACCATAGCCTCTGTACCATGGTCTTCCACTGTCTTGGGTTAGAGTTCTCTTGCTTGAGGGTACACTCGGGCACACTTTTCTGTCTTATGTCTCTTCCTCTTGTTTTGTTAAAAGTTTTCATACTTTATATAGCAGAGATTTATTTTAATGTTACTGTTCTGAAAATATCATCTTTTTCCCTGTTTCCTTTCCTCACTAGGCTATTTTCCCTGTTGGAACCCCTGGGCTGATAGCATTCTGCTTTTCCAACTAGGGTTGTGGCTTAACAAATTATTATAATAATAATAATAATAATAATAATAATATAGGAAATATTTCTTTTGGGGTGGTGTTGTTCTTAAAAATTTTATTTTTCCTTGTTTCCTTTCCTCACTGGCTACTTTTCCCTGTTGGAACCCTGGGGCTTATAGAATATTGCTTTTCCAACTAGGATTGTAGCTTAGCTAGTATTAATAATAATAATAATACCCCCAACTCCATACAGAATGCATAAAACAGATGATATTCATAATAAACATCAGACAGTTTATTACAATATAAAAACAATACAAATTATAAATACCTCTGTAATCAACGCCAGAATTCAGTTTCACAACAACAGGTCGACCAATAATCTGTTGTAGGAATTCATTGGGGGTCTGTCTTCTACTCATTTTGATATCTTCAAATACACCTATAAAAAACAACATGGGAGATTATATTACTAAACTGTCATTATTATCATAATCACCATTGTTAACCCTTTTACCCCCAGGCTATTTGGAAATTTCCAACCCTTAACCCCAAGGGGGTTATTTTTTTCCCAGCACATTTTGCAGTATATTTTTTTTAAATTGCTCTAAAAGCCTTAATTTTTGTCATAGAGAGGTCAGGTTGGTCTCATTCTCTTGGGAAATGCCTGAAGTTTCTCAAAAAATTATCAAAAATATGAAAAAAAAATCTTTATAGCATTTTTTTGCAAGGACGTACCGATACGTCCATGGGGGTAAAAGGGTTAACATTAATAAATTAATAAATTTCTTGATCACACCAGGATCGAAGTGAAATGCCACATAAGTCATAAGGGAAGTTCAAACCTGAGTGCTCTAATTAAAACAGGTAATTACTAAAAGAATTAACTCAGCCTACTGCATACCTGAGAGTTTTACCCAACTTCACATGTAAGAATTTAATATGAATTAATACTTCTAGGAAGAAAAGATGAAGTCACCATAATGTACAATTCAAATAATTTCATACTTCATATCAGGTTTGAACTGAAGACTATCGAGTAAAAACCAAGCCACTAAAAATCATCAAAGAATAGATTACTAAATAATAGGGTTGTATAGTACTTGCACGGTAGCATTTCCCCTGATCACTTTTTGCATAAGATTTTTCATAACTCTGACCATCCTTTACATTCAGATCTCCCTGGACAATTCTATCCTGTTCGTAATACTAGGCAGGCAGTTAATTCTAATAGCCAGGCCTTCTCCATCATGAGGCTCAATACTACACAGTATTCTAGAAGTTTTATTCCAGCTGTTACCAAGTTGTGGAATGATCTTCCTAATCGGGTAGTTGAATCAGTAGATCTTCAAAAGTTCAAAGTTGGAGCAAATATTTTTATGTTGACCAGGCTGACATGAGTATTTTTATTGTTTATATATGACATCTGTTTTTGACGTTGGTAATTGTTTATATAGGACATATCTGTTTTGACGCTGTTACTGTTCTTAGAATGATATATTGTTAATTTATTCTCATCATTTATTTATTTCCTTTCCTCACTGGGCTATTTCTTCCCTGTTGGAGCCCTTGGGCTTATAGCATCTTGCTTTTCCAACTTTGGTTATAGCTTGGCTAGTAGTAATAATAATAATAATACGACTTCACACAGTTTCCATCTAATTTAAGAACAAATCCAATGTGATCCTAACAAAGTTTACAAATAGGACTTATGATCTCATTAAACTACTTCATAATATAAATCAGTACTGTATTCATATTCTCAGGTCAATAAAATAAACAGAATAATGTTTAACCCTTTTACCGCCAGGCTCTTTGGAAATTTCCAACCCTTAACCCCCAAGGGGTTATTTTTTTCCCAGCACATTTTGCAGTATATTTTTTTTAAATTGCTCTAACAGCCTTAATTTTTGTCATAGAGAGGTCAGGTTGGTCTCATTCTCTTGGAAAATGCCTGAATTTTTAAAAAAAAATATCAAGAATATGAAAAAAAAAAATTTTATAGCATTTTTTTGCAAGGAAGTACCGGTACGTCCATGGGGGTAAAGGGATGGGTTTTGTGAAACGTACCAGTACGTCCTTTGGGGGTAAAAGGGTTAATATAAACTTGGCACTGGATGTAAAATGTTATTTTTATTAGTAAAATAAATTTTTGAATATACTTACCCGATAATCATGTAGCTGTCAACTCCGTTGCCCGACAGAATTCTATGGAGGGATACGCCAGCTATCACAATACTAGAAGGGGGTGTACTTACCAGCGCCACCTGTGGCCAGGTACTCAAGTACTTCTTGTTGACACCTCCTCAATTATTCCTCGGTCCACTGGTTCTCTATGGGGAGGAAGGGAGGGTCGATTAAATCATGATTATCGGGTAAGTATATTCAAAAATTTATTTTACTAATAAAAATAACATTTTTCAATATTAAACTTACCCGATAATCATGTAGCTGATTCACACCCAGGGGGTGGGTGAAAACCAGTGTACAAGATTAAAGGATAGCTAAGTATCCCATATTTCATATAACAGTTATCTCAAATAACAATGAAATAATAAGTACCTGGTAAGGAAGTCGAATTGAACCGTTACTCTGCCTCTTTTTTAAGTTCGTCTTCCTTACTGAGCGCAGCGTTCCTCTTGGAGGCTGAATCAACCCAAAGGTGCTAAAGTATATAGGGTTGCAACCCCTACTAAAGGACCTCTACAAAACCTCTAACCCAGGCGCTTCTCAAGAATGAATAGACCACCCGCCAAATCAAAAGGATGCGGAAGGCTTCTTAGCCTACCGTAACAACCATAAAAACAACAATAAAAGCATTCAAGAGAAAGGTTAAAAAAGGTTATGGGATTAAGGGAATGTAGTGGCTGAGCCCTCACCTACTACTGCACTCGCTGCTACGAATGGTCCCAGGGTGTAGCAGTTCTCGTAAAGAGACTGGACATCTTTCAGATAAAATGATGCAAACACTGACTTGCTCCTCCAATAGGTTGCATCCATTATGCTCTGCAGAGAACGGTTTTTATTAAAGGCCATCGAAGTAGCTACGGCTCTTACTTCGTGGGTCTTTACCTTCAGCAATGCAAGGTCTTCCTCCTTTAAGTGAGAATGGGCTTCTCTAATCAGAAGCCTTATATAATACGAAAGCCCGTTCTTGGACATGGGCCTCGAAGGTTTCTTGATGGCACACCATAAGGCTTCTGACTGTCCTCGAATAGGTTTAGACCTCTTAAGATAATATTTGAGAGCTCTGACAGGGCAAAGAACTCTCTCTAGTTCGTTACCTACCATGTTGGAGAGGCTAGGTATTTCAAACGATCTAGGCCAAGGACGTGAAGGAAGTTCGTTCTTTGCTAGGAATCCGAGCTGAAAAGAACATGTTGCAGATTCGGTCGTGAAACCAATGTTCTTGCTGAAGGCATGAACCTCACTGACTCTCTTAGCTGTTGCAAGGCAGACGAGAAAAAGAGTCTTGAGGGTAAGGTCCTTGAAGGAAGCTGACTGGAGAGGTTCGAACCTAGATGACATAAGGAACCTTAAGACTACGTCTAGGTTCCAGCCTGGAGTGGATAGACGACGCTCTTTAGACGTCTCAAAAGACTTAAGAATGTCTTGAAGGTCCTTGTTGGAAGAAAGGTCCAAACCTCTGTGGCGGAGAACTGAAGCCAACATACTCCTATACCCTTTAATCGTAGGGGCTGAAAGGGATCTCTCATTCCTAAGATGTAGAAGGAAGTCAGCTATTTGGGTCACAGAGGTATTGGTAGAGGATATTGAATTGGCTCTACACCAGCTTCGGAAGACTTCCCACTTAGATTGGTAGACTCTACGAGTGGAAACCCTTCTTGCTCTGGCAATCGCACTGGCTGCCTCCTTCGAAAAGCCTCTAGCTCTAGCGAATCTTTCGACAGTCTGAAGGCAGTCAGCCGAAGAGCGTGGAGGTTTGGGTGCAACCTGTCTACGTGAGGTTGACGTAGAAGGTCCACTCTTAGAGGTAGAGTCCTGGGGATGTCGACTAGCCATTGAAGTACCTCTGTGAACCATTCTCTTGCAGGCCAAAGGGGAGCAACCAGCGTCAGCCGTGTCCCTTCGTGCGAGATGAATTTCTGCAGAACTTTGTTTATTATCTTGAACGGTGGGAATGCGTAAAGGTCGAGATGGGACCAGTTCAGTAGAAAAGCATCCACATGAACTGCTGCAGGGTCTGGAACAGGGGAACAGTACAGCGGAAGTCTCTTGGTTATGGAGGTGGCAAACAGATCTATGGTAGGTTGACCCCACAAGGTCCAAAGTCTGTTGCACACACTCTTGTGGAGGGTCCATTCCGTGGGAATGACCTGATCCCTTCTGCTTAGGCGATCTGCTGAGACGTTCATATTGCCCTGAATGAACCTCGTGACCAGAGAGAGGTTTAGACCTCTTGACCAAATGAGGAGGTCCCTTGCGATCTCGAATAGGCTCCTCGAATGGGTCCCTCCTTGCTTGGAGATGTAAGCCAAGGCTGTGGTGTTGTCTGAGTTCACCTCCACCACTTTGCCTAGCAGGAGGGACTTGAAGTTCAGCAGGGCTAAATGAACTGCTAGTAGCTCCTTGCAGTTGATGTGGAGCAATCGCTGTTCCTCGTTCCACGTTCCCGAGCATTCCCGTCCGTTCAAGGTCGCACCCCAGCCCGAGTCCGATGCATCTGAGAAGAGATGAAGATTGGGGGTCTGAATAGCCAACGATAGGCCCTCCCTGAGAAGGAGATTGTTCTTCCACCACAGGAGAGTGGTCTTCATCTCTTGGGTGATTGGGATAGAGACTGCTTTGAGAGTCGAACCCTTGTCCCAATGAGCTGCAAGATGGAATTGAAGAGGGCGGAGGTGGAGTCTCCCTAGCTCGACGAACAGGGCCAGTGATGAAAGGGTCCCTGTGAGACTCATCCACTGTCTCACCGAGCAACTGCTCCTCTTCAGCATGCTCATGATGCACTCTAGGGCTTGGCTTATCCTGGGGGCCGATGGAAAAGCCCGAAAATCCTGACTCCGAATCTCCATTCCCAGGTACACAATGGATTGGGAGGGAATGAGCTGAGACTTTTCTATGTTGACTAACAGACCCAGTTGTCTGATTAAGTCCAAAGTCCAGTTGAGATTCTCCAGACAGCGACGACTCGTGGAGGCTCTCAACAGCCAGTCGTCTAAGTAGAGGGAGGCTCTGATGTCCGATAAGTGTAGGAATTTTGCTATATTCCTCATCAGATGAGTGAACACCATAGGAGCTGTGCTTAGGCCAAAACACAGGGCTTGGAATTGGTAGACAACCTTTCCAAAAACGAATCTCAGGAAAGGTTGGGAGTCTGGATGAATAGGAACGTGAAAGTAGGCATCTTTCAAGTCCAACGAGACCATCCAGTCCTCCTGTCTGACCGCTGCTAGGACCGACTTCGTCGTCTCCATCGTGAACGTCTGCTTGGTGACATACGCGTTGAGCGCGCTGACGTCCAGCACCGGTCTCCAACCTCCTGTCTTCTTGGCCACAAGAAAGAGACGGTTGTAGAAGCCCGGGGATTGATGGTCCCGGACTATAACCACTGCCTTCTTCTGCACAAGTAGCGACACCTCCTGGTGCAATGCTAGCCTCTTGTCCTCTTCTTTGTAGTTGGGAGAGAGGTTGATGGGAGATGTGGTCAGAGGTGGTTTGAGGCAGAATGGAATCCTGTAACCGTCCCTCAGCCAACTGACAGACTGGGCGTCTGCACCTCTCTTCTCCCAGGCTCGCCAGAAGATCTTGAGTCTGGCTCCTACTGCTGTCTGGAGATGCGGAGAGTCAGTTTTTTCCTTTAGATGTCTTGGAGCCTTTCCTAGACTTGCTCCTGTAAGAGTCTGAACGGGAGCTTCCTCGGCTGGGGGCTCTACCACGAAAGGGCGGTATGAACCTCGTAGCAGGGGTATCAGCCACTGGGGAGCGATAAGTCTTGGGGACTGAGGTAGCAACCTTAGACTTACGAGCCGATGAGGCTACAAGATCGTGTGTGTCCTTTTGTATCAGGGCAGCAGACAAGTCCTTAACCAGCTCTTCGGGGAAGAGGAACTTCGAGAGCGGAGCAAAAAGGAGTTGTGACCTTTGACAAGGTGTAATGCTGGAGGAAAGGAAGGTACACAGCTGTTCCCTTTTCTTCAAAACCCCTGATACAAACATCGACGCAAGCTCACCAGATCCATCCCTAATGGCCTTATCCATGCAGGACATTAAAAGCATGGCAGAATCCTTGTCCGCAGGAGAGGTCTTCTTGCTGAGGGCCCCCAGGCACCAGTCTAAAAAGTTGAACATCTCAAATGCTCTAAATACTCCCTTCAGTAAGTGATCAAGGTCTGAGAAGGTCCAGCAAACCTTAGAGCGCCTCATTGCAGTTCTCCGAGGCGAGTCTACCAGACTTGAGAAGTCAGCCTGGGCAGAGGCAGGTACTCCCAAACCTGGTGCTTCTCCTGTGGCATACCAAACGCTCGCTTTCGAAGTGAGCTTAGTCGGAGGGAACATGAAAGAAGTTTTGCCAAGGTGTTGCTTAGTCTGCAGCCACTCCCCTAAGATCCTTAACGCTCTCTTAGAGGACCTTGCTAGGACTAGCTTAGTATAGGTGGACTTAGCTTGTTGTATGCCCAGCGAAAACTCAGATGGCGGAGAGCGGGGAATAGCAGAGACAAAGTGGTCTGGGTAAACCTCCCTAAGCAGAGCCAAGACCTTACGAAAGTCAATAGACTGTGGAGAAGGCTTGGATTCATCCACGTCTGACGAGGGATCCAGGTGTGCCTCCTCATCATCAGACGCCTCATCACCCGAGTGTAGCGAAGAGATCGGACAAGAATGCTGAACAGCAGAGTCAGAACGAGTAGGAACAATATTAGTGGTTTCCTCTTCAAGTAACTGTTGAGGGAAAACCTGAGGCTCAGACTGCAAAGGCTGAATAAAAGACGAAGCAGAAGGAAGGCGCATGGGTGGAGGAGGCTGACTCCTAGCATGAGTGGTTGAACCCAAGGGTTGCGCTTGCTGAGCGGTTGGCGGAAGCGGAGTAGCAAGTTCCTGTTCCTGTGGTGTGAGCGGAGCGCGATGAGGTTGAGGCTGCGCAGAACAAGGTAAATGTCTCGCAAGCTGAGGCTCCTGGGGCGCAAGGCCAAGGTGTAGTGGTGCTTGCCTTGTGGAGGGTTGAGCTCGCTGCAGCGAGAGCTGAGGAGACTGACTCATGGACGGGAGAGGTTGTTGTACCTCAACCGAGAGTTGCACCACTGGTGGAGCAGCAAGTGGAGGCGGAGGAAGAGAGGTATAATCCTCCTGATCCCATTGTAAAGGTTGCCTTAAAGAAGGCGGAGGCTGAACACCACTGGGAACAGCAAACTCAGAACGTGGTTCAACATCGTACGCCTGGCAGGTGGTACTGCGATCAGGCGGAGCGAGCGCAGGCGGAGCGAGCGCAGGCGGAGCGAGCGCAGGCGGAGGGAGTGTAGGCGGAGGCGGAGCCGCAACACTCTCAGCCCGACACTCACGCATCAAGTCCGAAAGCTGTGCTTGCATGGACTGTAGAAGAGTCCACTTAGGGTCGGCAGAAACTACAGTAGGCTGAGGTAAAGCCTTAACAGTCGAGCTCTGTTGTGGCAGAACCTTACTCCTCTTGGGCGGAGTGCAGTCGACAGATGACTGCGGCGAGTCAGAGCTGAGCCAATGACTGCAACCTGGCTGAGCACTCGCGGACTGGACTCTGCGTTTAAGAGGTCTCGAGACCTGAGACCAACGTTTCTTCCCTGACAGTTGATCAGCGGACGAGAAAAAGACGGGCTCAATCGTCTGCAGGTGGGAGTGACGGTCTTTGGAAGACACGCCCGCAACCACCGAGGATACTTCTGTGCGCCTAACAAGGCCTGCCGAACCCTTATGCCCTTCGACATTGCTTCTCCCCTGGGCTTGGGAGCTTGCAAGAGGTCCCGGACTGGGAGGACGACTGGCTCGCACAGAAGTATCCTAACGCACCACACTGGCACTGACACTAGCACTTGGCACTGCACTGACACTAGCACTCGTCACAGCACTGGCACAAATTCCACCCACTGCACTCTTGACCTTAAGTTCCTTGACTTCGGCCATCAGAGACTTATGATCACTTACCACTGACTCTACTTTATCGCCTAAGGCCTGAATAGCACGCAAAACAACAGACATATCAGGCGGAGGGCAAACAGTAGGTTCGGGGGTAGCCACTACAGGGGTAGGAAAAGGTAGGGGATCATGAGGTGAGGAAAAAAGTGAAGAGTGAGAAGAACTCCTCCTAACTCTACCTCTCTCTAACTTAGTTGAATATTTTAAAAGACGGACAAATTCCAGTTCCGAAAGTCCGGCGCATTCCTCACATCGATTTTCTAACTGACAGGGCCTGTCCCTACAGTCAGAACAAGCGGTGTGAGGATCTACCGAGGCCTTCGGAATACGCCTATTGCAAGACCTACATCGTCTATGGGAGGGGGCTTGCGAAATGTCAGACATCTTGAATCCAAAGAGTTAGCCAAAGGGGGTTCCAAAATCAAGCAAAGGATCGTTAACCGTTAATCAGGACTATATAAAAGCTATCTAGCTAATATAAGAAGGTTTCCAGTAAAGCGACAGCCGAAATCTGAGAGAATACTTCACCAATTAGCCGTGAAAATACTCGAAGATCATAAGCGTATCCCAGAACGTCTTGCCGGAAGCACGACAGAGGAATAATTGAGGAGGTGTCAACAAGAAGTACTTGAGTACCTGGCCACAGGTGGCGCTGGTAAGTACACCACCTTCTAGTATTGTGATAGCTGGCGTATCCCTCCATAGAATTCTGTCGGGCAACGGAGTTGACAGCTACATGATTATCGGGTAAGTTTAATATTGAAAAATCATTTGATTTACAACTTTTAGCCTGACAATTCAAAAGATATACTAAATTAAAAATGGAGTAATTACCCAAAGGTGTCTATAAAATATACAATTCACAAATAGTGACACTTTTGAGTAATTACTCCATTTTGAATATACAGTCTGGTATATCAAATGTACGCTGGCATCACAAACTTCTGTTTGGTTGACTATGTCAGTTCCAGGCCATTTGGTGAGGAAACCAAGCTAGTGTTTTTAACAACCACTTCCACCTTGCTCAACATATCTGGCCATTTTTTGCTTTCCAAGAATTTAAAGAACCTCCTAATAACTGTACAAGAAGAGGAGAGCTGCAGGACTGCATAATTTGAAAGTTAATGGAGAACGTGCTCTTGTAAAGAAATACTTATATGTATATACTATCTATATACCTTGTATATATATATATATATATATATATATATATATATATATATATATATATATATATATATATATATATATGGATAAATATCAACACAACATCATATACATATATATATATATATATACAGGGGGTCCTCGGGTTACGACGCTGATCCGTTCTTAAGACGCGGTGTAACACGAATTTCCGTGTAAGTCGGAACACCATAAATATACGTACTGTACTGTACTGTAAAGTATTACTGTATACTGTACTATAATAAAATGTATCAAATGACATAAAAACAATATTAGAAAAAGAGAAAGCAATTCCTTACCACATGAATTAAAGTAAATATCAATAAAAAAAGAAAACAATTCCTTACCACATGAATTAAAGTAAATATCAATAAAAAAAGAAAACAATTCCTTACCACATGAATTAAAGTAAATATCAATAAAAAAAAAGAAAACAATTCCTTACCACATGAATTAAAGTAAATATCAATAAAAAAAAGAAAACAATTCCTTACCACATGAATTAAAGTAAATATCAATAAAAAAAAAAGAAAACAATTCCTTACCACATGAATTAAAGTAAATATCAATAAAAAAAGAAAACAATTCCTTACCACATGAATTAAAGTAAATATCAATAAAAAAAAAAAAGAAAACAATTCCTTACCACATGAATTAAAGTAAATATCAATAAAAAAAAAAAGAGAACAATTCCTTACCTTATTCCTATGGTTGGCTTGCACACTGGAAGGGATGTTGCAAGGGACGGAGAGACTGGTTTATTGTGGAGAGGAAGGTGCAGAAGATGCTGGAGAAACTGGGGCAGGTGAATCAGGATTCTCTGGAAGTGAGACAGAAGATGCTGGAGAAGCTGGGGCAGGCGAGTCTGGAGGTGAAGAGCCTACAAGAGGTGGTGGAGAAGCTGGAGAAGCAGAGGCAGCTGAGGTTGATGGCAGAGGCTCTGTAGCAATAGAGGCAGCTGAGGTTGATGGTAGAGGCTCTGTTACAGGCAAATCTGGAGTAGTAGAGGCAGCTGATGTAGAGGGTGCAGTTCTCTCTACTTTCTTAAAATACCGCTCCAGGTTAGACTGGACAGAGAGGATCCTCTTCTCATCCAAAATCTCCTTATAACACTGCAGTAAGTCCATGACACCTCTGGAAACCCTGGTGAACCTGTCCATGTTGGGATCTTGAGCCTCGAAAGTTGCCAATGCTTGTTGTATCTCGGCAAAACCTTTTGACAAGCCCTGCCTTGTGAAAGCCTTAGGGTCTGGGGTGGGGGCTTCTTCCTCTTCCTCTATGATCTGCTTCTCCAGTTGTATCAAGTCCCCAGCAGATAACTCCTCTCCATGAGATTCTAGCAGCTCCGTAACATCATCAACCTCCATCTCCAAATCGGTTTCCTTACTCAGGGCAACAATGTTCTTGATAACATGGTCAACTGTGTCCTCAAACCCATGAAAATCATTAACAAATTGAGGACATAGCTTCCTCCAAACACCATTCATGTTTGTAACCTTCACCTCCTCCCAGGAATCAGCAATGTTCTTAATAGCATCAAGGATGTTGTAGGACTTCCAAAAGTCCTTCAGAGTCAAGTCCTTCTTCGTTTCAGTTGCCTGTAATGCCAAAGTTAGCCTCTCCTTGCCTGCTTTATGACCGGGTGCTGACTTCTCCTCCTTTGCTATGTACGTGCGGTTAGGCATGCGCTTCCAGAATAAACCTGTCTCATCCGCATTGAACACCTGATAAGCAGAATAACCCCCCTCCCTAATTATCTCAGCCAACGCTTTAGGAAATTCACTTGCTGCTTTCTCATCCCCACTAGCAGCTTCACCTTGCACTTTAAGATTATGGTAATTGGCCCGAGCCTTAAATCGCATAAACCAACCCCTACTAGCCGAAAACTCTTCACTTTCACTTTCTCCCCCCCCTTTCTTTTTTCAACGCTTCAAACAACCTTTTAGCCTTCACTTGAATAACCATTAAGCTCACTGGAATACGCCGTTGATTTTGATCTTCCAACCAAAGCACTAATAACCTTTCCATTTTGATAATTAAACCACTACGCTGTTTCGTTATCACTGTTGCTTTCATTGGAGCAGATCCTTTTACGTGTTCAACAATGCGCTCCTTATCTTTAAGGATAGTAGCCACGGTCGAACGGCTAAGGCCAAGCGATCGGCCAATGTTCGTTGGCGTTTCACCGTTTTTAGACCGCTTAATAATGTCTAATTTCACTTCCATGGTGATGGCCTTCCTTTTCTTCGATGCACTACCATCAGAAGAATCTGCCTTGCGCTTTGGAGCCATAATGAAGGGCAAAAAGTTCAAAAAAACGATCAAACACGTGAGAGAAAGAACAGGCAATCACAACCAAAAATGGCGTATGAGTGGAACTGAGCGACGCCGTCTTCCTCGCCCACAACCACCGCAAAGCGTATTCATCCACAGCGCGCTAGAAACTAGTTCGCAATTGTTTACGTCGCTTACGACGCTAACGGTGTAAGACGGAACGACGCTTAATATTATTTTTATATTTTTATGGGGCGCGTTCGTAACGGCGAAACCGCGTAAGTCGGGACCGTCGTAACCCGAGGACCTACTTATGGATAAATATCAACACAACATCGTGTTCGAATAGAAATAAATTTCTACCTCATACTTGGGATCGAACGCTGGCCCCTTCTAATGAAAGGCCAGGTCGAAACCAACTATGCCACGAGAGGCCATAAAAGAAATCGGAACCTAACGCTACCCAGCTGTTAAGGATTTACCTGGCGAGACATCAGTCTCTTACCAGCGAGTTTTACCCGACTTCCCGGCCCACCACGTGACACAATTGGTAGTAATTCATTCAAATTACCCCTAATGAGTCAATATGGATAAATATCAACACAACATCGTGATCGAATAGAAATAAATAAATTTCTACCTCATATAGGGGTGTACGTATGATAGCGGCCACCTATATGTATGATTACGGCTAACTTAGAATACGACAGTGTGAGGGGGGGTCGCAAGGGAGCGTTAGCCCCCTCCGTTAGGTACGTAGGTAAGGACACGGCTTGTAGGTTAGGTTAGGGGGGAAAGTTTAGATTAGCTGATGTCCATTTTTAATCCCCATGGGAGGAACTGGCTGCTGATATACAAATATATATGGTAAAGTATATATATATATGTATATATTTATATATATATATATATATATATATATATATATATATATATATATATATATACTTTACCATATATATTTGTATATCAGCAGCCAGTTCCTCCCATGGGGATTAAAAATGGACATCAACTAATCTAAACTTTCCCCCCTAACCTAACCTAAAAACCGCATCCTTACCTACTTACGTAACGGAGGGGGCTAATGCCCCCTTGCGACCCCCCTCACACTGTCATATTCCAAGTTAGCCGTAATCGTACATACAGGTGGCCGCTATCATACATACACCCATATATATATATATATATATATATATATATGTGTGTGTGTGTGTGTATGTGTTAGCTCTCCCCAGTACGAATATACCAACATGGATGAGGTTAGGACATATATATATATAGTCAAATGGAATTAAATATACCTTTTTTTATGGCCAAACCAACCTGTGTCCACCGTTCTACACATGCAAATACGTCAAGCCCTTGATTACATGGAAACGGGGGAATATTGGTAAATCTTCCTTCCTTAAGTAGAATTTCCTTAATAATCCTAACTGTTACTATTAACTTTCCTGTGTAATGAAGTAATGAAGCTAAGATACGGTATATACGTAAATAGCTTACAAATAAAATTTCTTTATAGCTTTGGACTAACGGCACCTTAAACTGGCCTAAACTAAACGTTACGTCTAGGTCCTCTGGAAACCAGAAATTTTAATAAAATCTTTCTATATTTGTTGAATAGACTATGCAGTCATCTAAATCACGCTGAATTTAATTAAATAGCTAGGAAATAAACATTTCAAATGTGTCTTACCAACGCGGGATAAATCAAAACGTCAGATTTCACAAGTACAAAATAAATTGTAGGATGATGGTTTCTTTACAACGGCTCGTCGTGATTTTGATTTCATACAGCAAAAATTTTCAATCTTTCTTACTTTTTTATCCAATAAAATGATATTCTAAAGAGTATTATATTGCTTCCTACATATATGAAAATCATTTCAAAAAGTCATAATTTAATAGCTGGTGCAAAGTAAAAGTCGTTAATAGTAAGCTTTATTAATAATTTCGCTTAAAATAAATTCTATTATTATCCTGAAGTGAGAGACAGTCTACAATTATAAACAACCACTCCATTAAATTTACTTTTTAGAGGTGTGTTTTTACAATTAAAAATAAATATTGATAAACATAAACAACATATTCAGTATTTGTAATTTTTTCAACTTTTCCGATAGTATCTTTACGATTGTCATTTCTCAAAATAATTTTTAAAATCCATTGCAATATTATCACATACAATGATAGACTTACAACCCAAATAGCTATGAAGGAATGGAATAAGTAATAACATGCCTTCCAACAGACATACCTTTTTTTAAAGAGGGTTCATCTTAATATCATAATTAAGCCTTAAGAGAAATATAATCAATTGCATTATGACAGAGTATTTGAGATTGAAAAATGGCAAGAATGGGGAAGTTAGTTTACAGGGAGAAAGGTTGAAAAGAGTTGAAAATTTCAGGTATTTAAGATCAACAGTTGCAGAGGATGGTGATCTGGGGGCAGAAATAAACCACAGAATACAAGCAGGATGAAAGAATTGGGAAAAAGTGCGTGGAGTACTATTTGACAGGAAAATAGGGGTTAAGTTGAAAGGTAAAGTACATAGGACAGTTGTGATACCGGCAACGATGTATGGAGCGGAGACGTGGGCAATAAAGAAGACAGAAGAGAAGAAGATGGATGTGGCAGAGGTGAGAATGTTGAGATGGATGTGTGGGGCGACAAGAAGAGATATGATACGGAATGAGGTAATTAGTGATACCATAGGAGTTAGAATAAGATCCAAGAAAGTAGACTGAGGTGGTATGGTCATGTCATGAGAAGAGATGAACAGTATATTGGGAGGAGAGTGATGGAAATGGAGGTACAGGGAACGAGAAGGAGAGGGAGACCAAAGCGAAGGTGGGTGGACTGTATCAAGGATGACCTTCGATCAAAGGGATTGACCGGTGATGAGGTGTGGGACAGAGATAGATGGAGAAAGCTGACCAGAAACATCGACCCCACATAGAAGTTGGAAAAGATGTAGACAAAGAAGAAGAAGAAGATGACACTTTGCTATTTTAGATCGTAGATCGAAGGTCTAGGGAAGGCCTTCGACTCGTAGCGGGATGATAAGCAAGAGTTTCTACAGATCCCATAAGCCTATATATCCACCGTTCCTATCACGTGATAGGCGTACCTAAAATTTTGATCAGGACCAGCTATGGCTTAGTATACTAAGGACTGGTTTCGATAAGGACACCAGATGGGTGAGTGTCCTAAAGGTTGGAATTATTTAGCAGTTAGAGCTTAAGATCTGTTATTTCAATCCTTATTGGAGGGTTAGAACTATGTGAAATGGAACACGAATTAAATGAGGGATATTTCCAATAGAGTTCGAATCATTAAGTGATCAGTAAGGAAAAAGTAATATTAATTGCACCAGACTGTCACTCACACCAAAATCC
>NC_090728.1:187735192-187825192 GCF_036898095.1 Palaemon carinicauda | reverse complement strand
AAGAACGTGCAACACCAAGTCTTCACTGGACGGAATATATCGAAGTTAATAACAAGATAGGTTAAAAAAAAATCGATAATTTACACCGGAAATATCCTTTTTAAGCACACCGTGCGTATCGAATTATTATTATTATTATTATTATTATTATTATTATTATTATTATTATTATTATTATTACAAGCTAAGCTACAACCCTAGTTTGAAAAAGCAGATGCAATAAGCCCATGCAAGGGCTTATAGAGGAAAAAATAGCCTAGTGAGGAAAAGAAACTAGGAAATAAATGCACTACAATAGAAGTAATATACAATAAAAATAAAATGTTTTAAGAACAGTAACAACATGAAATTATATCTTTCATATATAAACTATGAATTTAAAAAAAAACGAAGGATGAGAAATAAGATAGAACGTGTACCCTCAAACAAAAGAACTCTAATCGAAAACAGTGGAATGCCATGATAAAGAGGCCATGACACTTCCCAAGAGAACAAGGGTTTGATTTTGGACTGTCCTTCTCCTAATAGAGCTGCTTACTATAGCTAAAGAGTCTCTTCTACCCTTACCAAGAGGAAAGTAACCACTGAACAATTGCATTGCGGTAGTTAACCCCTTGAACAAAAATACAATTATTTGGTAATCTCAGTGGTGTCAGGTGTATGAGGACAGAGGAGAATGTGAAAATAATAGGCCAGACTATTTGGTAGATGTGTAGGCAAAGACACAATGAGCCGTAACCAGAGAGGGGGATTTAGGGTAGCTTTACGGGTATAATTAATAATAGAGAAAAACACTCGTAGGCCTACAGCTAAGTGTTGAAAAGAGGCGAATTGATAAAACCATGAAGTTCAAAGTTTCTTAGGTCTTTATTTCAATAGAGTGCCCAAGACTACTTATGTTGGATTTATAAGGTGCTTATTCATCTAACTATAATTTCGGCGTCAATGACCTTCGATGTTTGGATGCCAGAAAACTTCAAATTATTCATTCATTATGGCTATAATTTACTCATAAATTAAACTTATAAGCTGTGCGTCTATTACATCCAAAGACAATAATCATTTTGAAGTAATTTAACAGACGTAACTTTCCTTTTCCACATTAGGGAAAATTATGTTTCTGATATTACGAACTGAAATTTGGTAACCGTGATAGCATTATTTATAAGGGGTCTTGATAAGTATTTAACATACAATTGTAATCACCCTTTGATAAATCTAATAAATCAATAAATTATGACTACCAGCTTGAGTTATATGGCATTTAATAACGGATAAAACTTTATTACTCAAATGGATTTCTATAGAAATATAGCATTTTCATTGTAATTTTTAGTAAATTGAAGAATCGAATCGGTAGCAAATAAGAAAGCAAATATAAACTTGTGAATTATTTTAATAAAAACTGAAAAAAAATAGTATTCGGTACGAGTTTTGTTGATTCTGATGCATATGTATATATTAAGAGATCTGAGACATAATATATTCGTGATGGTGTCTTATTAATTCTGATTTATTACTCAAGATCAGGATTTTACACTTTGAGTTCTCCCGGTAAAGGTTTGTTTAGGTGTCGTCTCCATCTATTGGCAGAGAAGAATATTAGCAATCCGGGCAAAATTTTCAGTATAAAATTATGAAATTTATCGAGAATTGCGAGATTTGCATATTTTAAAAGTAAATTTAAAGAAAGATAATAAATTTTAGGTTATCAACTTTCTTTACTAAAAAAATTAACTTCATAATGTTTTAGGCAAAGTCCTAACAAAACGTAAACACAAAAGTAAGAAACTATAATTCATTAGGCATTTCTCATCTATATAATATATTCATAATTATTAGAAGCACATTATAAAATCAAACTGAAAAACGTTTCATAGAAATAAATCTCTAAGAATTTTAATTTCTGTCCTTCGCGTAAAGTGACAGCTCTGTAGTATGACTTCTCTTTAGCAGTTCGAGTCCCGTGACGACAAATAAATTCAATGTGCCCTGACTTTTCATGACCTTATGTTGAGGCCCCAATAAAACAAATAGATGAACTTCTTTTATTTCAACATTCTATGGTACACATTCTTTCTATAAATAGGGCAATGGAAGGGGGCAGACCCTCCGTATGTTTATTACGAGACTGAATGTTTTTGGCGGAAGTTCACGGCTTGAACAGAGATGGCGGGAGTGGAATTCAACGTGCCAAATGTAATATCGTGATTTTTGAGAAAAGTATTTACGATTTTATAACACCATACATTACAAGTTCTTGGATTAATATTAACAAAATGATATACGATAATAACGATAAATAACAGGAATAGATTATTTTACCACATCGGCGGTAATGTTTGTAGATTTGGCAACAGTGTATCTACGCAGGCAGGCAGCAGGGCACTATGGGCTAGTAATGGTGGGCGCGTGAGTTTGAACATCTCAAAATGCCTCACAATAATCCAGGTATGTCACTTTTCATCAATGTTTCCTTCCTTCGCACTTCCTTGCCGTATTTAGTGGGGCCCTTTTGCTTTGTAGTAGCCGTAAAAGGCCACGTATATCCCAGAAAGTAGGCAATATTGTGCCAGGGAATATTGCCCCCCACCCTTGTAAACACGACCCAAAATAGCGATAATCAATGAAAACAAACGTCGAAAAAATCGTATAATTTCCTTATAGAAAGCTAAAAAGTTGTCAGGTTTTAGGGTAAAGCTTCTCTCCACCTGGAAAACCTACCCATTGCCCACTAAACCCCGAACTGCTATTGTGGCCGTCGAAAAATAGCTCGACATTGGAGTTTTGTCGAAGTTCGACACATCCAAAGTTAGGGTTAACTAGCCTATAGGCTTAAACGAAATTCATGGGTAAGTGTTCGAAGTGGAATTATTTTTATTATCAACCTACATGATTAATCAAGTCACTTATATACATATGGGGACGCAAATGTCAGGACTATATGCGAAATATCCAGTTACAATTTGCCAACCAGTCCTACTGTATCCTATTTCCTTGTCGTATTTTAGTGTTTTTATAAGGCTGGTATTATAAAATGCTGTTCTCATCATGCTAATATATTAATCATATCTTAAATTGCAGATAATTATATTTTAACAGGTAAAGTTGACACTAGGTACTTTGTTATAGTAAGTTAGGCACCTTTTGTTTAGGGGTCCCTGTGAGCTATAACAAACTAGTCGTGAGGAGATACTAGGATATTAAGTGAATATGAACAGGACGTCCGATGTCTGCTTGGAGCCTTTGTATATCAGCACCCAGTTCCTCCAGCGTGCATACAAAATGGACACCGGCACCTAAACTTCCCCCCTTAACCTAACCTACAGTGTCCTTAACTAGAAACCTTCGTGAACAAATGCTTGTATCTTCTGTGAAGAATTCAGTGAACTCATTGAGATGATTATCATTGAGGGAGCCTTTGTATATCAGCGGCCAGTTCCACACTTGTTCATTAAAATGGGCATCAACTAACCTAAACTTTCCCCCCTAACCTAACCTACAAGGCATGTCCTTAGCTACTTACATAACGGGTGGAGCTATCCCCCCCCTCACGCTGCCGTATTCTCAGTTAGCTGTAATCATGCATACAGGTGGCCGCTATCATACATACACCCCTCACGGATAAAAGTGAATTAGTTATTTATGAAGATTTCTATCTTTGAATGGATGACATACTAAATCCTGCTGTATAGGACTTGAAAAACAGCTGTCAAAGTAAAGTAAGTAAGTAATTACCCAATGGAGGTTAACGCTCCCCTGCAAACCTCCTTACACTGCCGTATTCTTAGCCATCATTATAAATACAGGTGGCCGCTGTCATACATACATCCTGTCTGTTTTGAGTACTAGTACTTCAAACCCCCCCCCTCCCTCATTGTAAGGCCTTGGATCCTAGGTTGGGTTAGGGGAACGGGAAGTTCCGATGAATATTAGTGACTGTGCACGAATAAAGATTTATCGTGACAGGTCTTAGGCTGCTTGTTAAGGTTAACCTGACATGGAATCCCTGTCACGGTGTATTATGTTAGCCTAGCGTATTTTTTTCTATATGCGTAGCTATCCATTAATACCCAGACTTTATTTGTAATTATGGTTTGGTTTGTAATTAGATATCTTACAAAGATCTTCATATTTTTCAATTACCTTTTTGTCTATTTATTTTCGTTTCTAAGTAATGATGTGTCAAATTACTTGGTTCTTTCCATCTCCTTATCCTATTAATCTAGCTCACTATCCCACATTAGTGGCCTGAGGTATCGGAAAATTTATCTCATTGTGGTTCCTTTTTTGATAGAAAGTTAACGAGAATATTGTTGGAGTTATTAGCAAGAATAAGATTATTCAAACTTGAGAGAATGGCATATATGGGAAATGCCAGATTAATCGACTATGTACAAGCATAAAAATTAAATTGTTAGCTGGTTATTATGGGCTGTGGGGAACTATTGCCACTGTAAAGAAAAAGAAAATAAGTATGTTTTTAAACCAAACCAATGTTACCCCGTATTATTATTATTACTAGCCAAGCTATAACCCTAGTTGGAAAAGCAAGATGCTACAAGCTCAAGGACTCCAATAGGGAAAAATAGCCCTGTGAGGAAAGGAAATAAGGAAATAAATAAATGATGAGAACTAATTAACAATAAATCATTCTAAAAACGGTAACGTCAAAACAGCCATAACATTGTTTACCTTGACACTCATTTACCTTGTTTTGACATTACAGTGATATGAGTTTTACAGGGATGTTTACAACTTAACCTAGCTTGAAGTACTGCATCCTTCATGACTGGTGGGTAACGCCCCCTTTTTTCCCCTACTTTCCACACCTCGTACTTCCTATAGGATGTTGAGGATGATATTGTAACCTTGAAAAGTCGAGTGCTTTTTTGGTCTTGATGGGAAAAAATGAAAAAAAAAATGGAGAAACCTCATTTAAATTCTTTTTGGAAGCTCTGTAGATCGGTGGACACAGGACGGATTAGGCATTGAAAAAGGGAAGTTCAATCAATTTACCCAATTAGATATATACCCTATCCTAAAGTCCATCCACATAACCTTACCTACATCAATGTGTCATTATCAGGGGCTAATGCCCCCCTGCAACTCCCCAGTTACGTTTACGAGAATTAGTTAAAAACTACTGTTTTCTTCTAACGAGGTTTCCACATCTAATACTTTTCTTAAAGTTGCAAAGGCCACCTGAATCTCTTCTGCCGTTACCTAAACTGAATTTTAGCTTTGTAAGCTACAAATTAGAGGGTAGGATTTACCTTTACCCTCCTTTACTTAACCCAACCTAGATAACATATCTTATTTGTCGATGAAGAAAGATATTTAAGAACAGCCACTATTATAATTTAATAGAAATACTGTATTTATATTAAGAAAATATGAAAATATACTTGAAAGAAAGTATGCTTGAGAGTATAGATAAATTGAATTGGAACTTAACCCCTTAAAGGGAAACGCTAATGTAAACATATTACTGTATTATGTGATTTTAGTGTAGATTGTTCTTTGTATAAAAACAATAACAAGGATGATAGCATGGTACATAATTAGGTTTTTCACCACAGAATAATTCTTGTAGTATCACATTAGAAGGCACTTCAGTTAGAGCTTCTGATGCTATGTGGAAGTACTTATTGGCAGGGGAAGAAGCAGTCGCACTGGCTGCTATTTCACCTGCTTCAGGTGCGCAAAAACAGTAAAGTGTAGATACGGGCTTTGAGAGAGCAGTTATACATTGTCCATTGACCTTGAATTTGTGTCATATTAATGAATCATTACTTAAAACTGGTTTGTTCCTACACACATACGAACCATTTGCTCTTTACTGTGGTTATATTGTTCCGGCATCGCTGGAAACTTGCCATAAACTTTATATGTGAGGTACAGTATAACAATCTGCTGCTAATTAGTGTGGGTTAGACCGGCCACCCTGCTCACACGCTCATCCAGTGTATTGCGTCACTTTTGTTTAACTGTAAAGACAACTGGCTGTAAACTCGGAGCTGTTGGTAGGTGATGAAAGAGGAAGTCTAAAAGGGATTATTCTCTCTTGGGGTTTTTCCTGAAGGTGAAAAACTTCTAACTTCTTACTCCGGAGCCATTTTCCTTCCTCGGGGACTGCTCGTTCTGTCTTCTTTGGAGGATGCACGAGTAAGTGTTGATCGTGTGACCCCTGGATAACCCTCGACGGATCCCCAGGCTTCTTCTGTCGACTCGTTGTAAAGAAGGCGTCTGGAGGTTGGAGACCAGTCATCGACCTCTCAGCTCTGAACAAGTTTGTCAAACAAACTCCGTTCAGCATGGAGACGGCAGACAAGGTCAGATTAGCAGTAAGACCGCAAGACTTCATGTGCACACTGGACCTAAAGGACGCGTACTTCCAGATCCCAGTCCGTCTTCAAGGAAGTACTTCCATTAGTGAAGCGGTGGCACCCATGACTGCAGGGGAGTCTCCCTCTTTGACACTTGCGTCAGCTCTAGCCTTCCTTGGTGTTTCGTGTTCCCTTTTAAGTGGGAAGTCACATCTGCTTCCGTAGGGATTGGCTATGGCCTTCCTACCCCCGTGAGCCTCTGGAGTTGTGTTCCCTCTAGCAGGTCTCGTGCCCTTTGCAGAAATACCCTCCGCAACTTCTTACCTAGAGTTGTGGGCAGGTTCTCGGAGTCCTTGCCAGGCTGCAGCATGCTTAGTCTACTCAGCAGTACCCTCCGGGACAGGTCCTGTGGTCACAGCCTTCTCACCGTGCTTCTAAGGCACAGTGAATCTCTAGGAGCCTTGTGAGGCAGGCCCTCAAGGGTCCTTGCCTTGGGCGTCAACTGCTTTCGGGGTAAGCACCGGCTGCTATTCTGTTTTCGGGAGTACGCATTCATAGACAAGCCACCTTGCCTAGCTTGTATCCACTTGAGCGATCGCTCCTGAAGGTTCTACTGTAATAGTCCTTGGTTAAACTGTACTTGGCATATTCCGTTGAATTCTGGGCGCCATCCCCAAAGGAGGACAGAGAGATTAGAAGTTTTATAGGGAATAGTAACCTAATTGATAGCATCAATCAGATTCCCTGTACAGTTCACCTTATGCTGTGCACTGTAGGCACAGCTAAGGTCTTTACCATGTCTATCTAACCCCCTTTTTAGCCTTCTACTTCATTTCTACCTTGCTGTCCAAAGTATTTTTGTTTTTTACGTTATAATACATCTGCAAGAAGGAACAAGCGACTTGGCAAAAGTCATGACATGGAAGGAATGACATTATTATGGTAGACTGTGTAGGATTAAGCTGTGCATTTGTCGTATCCTTGTGACAGCTCTCCTTCCCACTGGCATATGAATGTTGGGGAAGGTTTATTTAAATAGTGGAACTCAAAAACTTATTTGATAACCTTGAATTCAATTTTCTGATATTAATTTATATTTGTTCCGCAGCTGGAATACAAACCACGCTATTTAATAGGGGTATACTTTCGGCGTAGCTGAAATGACGAGCCATTAATTTTTAACGAGGGTTAACTAACCACAGTGCTAGTGGGTTAGGGAGGGTAGCTTGCTACCGCTCCCCCTCACACACCTGTGATTGAGCTCACTTTGCTTTCGGCTCAGATGGTGAACGGACGTTGCTGTTCTTCATCCTTGCTGACAATTGGCAGCCATTAATGCTTTTTCTTTTCTCTTTTCTCTTAGACTGTGTGTTTGTGAAGTTGACTTCTGGGACCATGCGCACCTGCCCTGGACTATCCGACCGCCCCTGTGGAATATTTATGTCTGCGGTGGAGACTGATCCTCACGCCCTTAGTCCTTCTTGGAGAGGTCAACGGTGTGTTAGTGTCAACAAGTGTAGTGAGTGTAGGGAGTGGTCTTCCTCCCAGTGGGAGAGGTTTTCGCGACGGCGGAAGAAGTCCAAGCGGGATATTTCTCCTTCGAAGATTGTTTCGAAGGGAGGAAAACCCAAGGCATCTTCTTCCGTCACCCAACCTCCTCCGAAGCTCCTACTCGGTCTGTCTCTTTCAAGAGACCGTCGAGTAGTAGCGTAGACCAATTTATTTCTGACCAACTCCGCGTCTCGAGAGATAAGGTTGCTTCCCCTAGCGAAGCAGCACCACCTCTCCCCCCGGGGGAGGCCTTGTCACTAACCTCCGTGTTTCAGATTTAGGGCTCACAGGTTCGCCCTCCAAGGAGGCATTGCTTGAGTTCATCCGCATGGGTGCTTCTGTCAAGCAATCGTCGTCGCCATCAGAGGTGGATCCCCTGACACTTGTCGATGTTGTTGTGTCAGAGGTGTCTCATGCGACATCACCCATCTCCTCTGCCACTCCAAACTCTACTGTAGCTGCCGACTTAGTTTCTCCCGTTCCTGACCATCCTCCGAGGGGGAAAGTTAAGTTCATCATCGGTCTCTCCTGCTAGTGTTTCTTTCCCTCGGGGGAGTGCACTTAGAGACTCCTCTTCGGAAGACTGCTGACGGTCAGCTTGCTGATCCAACGGCCCCCAGAGGGCGCATCCGTCGGAAGGCTTGCCTTCCTCTTCGCCTTAGAGGCCTTCCTTCACCTGTGGTGAGGGGGTGCCTCTTTGGTTCAACGTCTTCAATGCAGTCCCCCGCAGAGGAGCCTCTAAACCAATCATCCATCATCGCACCTGCAACTAGTCTTGTGACTTCGGTCCTTGACCTCTTTGCAGATCGTTCGCGATCTCCTTCGGTGGATGGTTGTCCTTTTAAAGGACACATCGACCATCCATCCAACAGACCTGCTATTGTGCGCCATCACTCTCGCCCTGCGCACCAAGCGCCCTGACCAGCGGTCACCAGCAGCTCGTCATTCACCAATGCTTCGGCGCACCACCCTTCCTGCTCTCCCTCATAAAGGGCAGCAGCCTCACGTGCTTACGTGCCAACATGCGCTTACGCGCCAACATGCACTCACGCGCCAACGTGATCTTCAGTGCTCTCCTGCGCACACGCGCCCACGATCACCTGCGCACCCTGCACAAACATGCTTAGGTTGTCTACGCGCCAGCACACCACAGCGCACTTGCACTCTACTGTGTGCCAACGCTCTCCTGCGCCCACGCCCATGATCTCCTATGTGCTACCACCCACCTGCGCGCCAGCACTCCTTGTCGCCAGCGCTCACCTGCGCGCCAAATTTCTCCTACACGCCAGTTACCTACGCCAACGTGTGCGCCCCAAAAAACCTGCGCGCAAGGTCTTCGGTGAGGCGACACCCTCGTTGCCCTCACCTGCGCGCCAGTGTTCATCAGACCATATATGCTAACCTGCGCGCCCTCTTTCTTCTGCGCACACACAGAGATGCGCACGCGCACCCTCTCTCTCCTACAGACGCGTGCCAACACTCTCCCGCGCTCATCATGATTCTCTCGAGCGCGCGCGTGAAAATATTCTCCTACGCGCGCGTTCTCTCCTACGTACACACACCAACACTCGCGCGCTCATCATGATTCTTCTGCCCACGCGCGCGCTCTCTCCTACGGATACTCGCCAACAGTCTCCCGCGGGCGACCACCAATATTCTCCCTCGCATGAGCACCATTATTCTTCCTCGCGCGGCGCCAA
This sequence comes from Palaemon carinicauda, assembly GCF_036898095.1. Taxonomy (NCBI): domain Eukaryota; kingdom Metazoa; phylum Arthropoda; class Malacostraca; order Decapoda; family Palaemonidae; genus Palaemon; species Palaemon carinicauda. The sequence continues at coordinate 187,815,612 of NC_090728.1, read as the reverse complement.
TATTCTCCCGTGCGCGAGCATGTGCACCAATAGGCACGTCATCCGGCAAGGTCGCCATTGCCTCATTCCCCTCCCCGCAAGCGCATACTATCGCGCATTGTGGGAGAAGGGAAACATTTTCATGCAGAGGGGTTCAGGATCCCTAAGCTGCATTCTAAGGCGAACCCACCTATTCCAGTAACTCCTCCCAGGGAACCTTCGGTCCCTTTCCCTGCAGGGGGTCTGTCTGACAGTGCGCCTGTCAGCCATCAGTCCTGGTTCAATGCCTTGATCAGAGTCGTAACCTAGGCTTTCAAGCCTGCCCTGTCTGATCGCTCATCAGAGCGACCTATAGCTCTAGATCTAGGGCATGGAACCATGGCTTCCTCTACCCCTTTGAAGAGGAAATGAGGAGTTTCGGATGCGGTCACTTCCACGAGGGCGAAACTGACTCCACGCAGACTATTGAGGCAAGTTCCTCCTATTCCTCAGACAAACTCTCCATCCCTTTCGGACGAAGATCTCCCGTCACCCAGGGAACCACGCAGAGAGAGAGACCAACATCTCACCAATGGAGGAAATCTCTCTTCACGCCGAAGAGTTCCTCGCAGTCTGAGAACAGAAGGGACATGCCACACACATCAATGTTGGAGTCTTACCTCCTTCCCCGGAAGGAATCCAAAGACTCCAAAACCATGCCAAAGTCCTCCACTAGGGCTAGGTTGGAGCCAGCCAGCCACTCAGGGAATGTCGTGACTCTCCCCAAGAAGAGCCTTTGAGGACAGAAGGAGACTTCACTGCAAGTCCTACAACAGGAGGAGACCAGCAGGAGTAAGAACATGCATTCTAGCAGGTTCTGACTCTAATGAGGGTTCTCAACGAGTTTTCCAACCCAGAGATCCCCCCCTCGAGAGGGCAAAGACATGGTCCTAGACTGTGTCTTTGGTACTCAAAAACCCTCTTGAGACCAGTGCAGCCCTGTCCTGGTCTCAAGGGGTGAAGAGTACCAGGGACAAAATCGCCCAGCAAATTTCCGAGATGTCCTCCTCCAACCGTTCCTGTACCACGAACAAGCTCCTCCCACCACCTCGCGTACAGCAGAGGAGGTACTTCGAGATCCTGGAGGAGCCCAGTTCAGCTCTTCCTCTTCACCACTCGCTGGAAGAGGTAATCAGGGGAGTCCCTCTTGAGAGACTCTCCAACCAGCAGGTCTCGTTCTCGGCAGCCGAGATCCTCAACTAAGAGAAGGTCACGAAGTATGCTATGCAAGCAACTTCGTGGCTTGATATCTGGTTAGGGACCTTAGGTATCCTGATATGATCAGAGGATTTCTCCTAGGAACGTACCAGGAAAGCTATGGAAAACTTCCTTCTCTCAGGTACTCGCACGATCGAATTTCTTGGCCACCAAGTCTCGAAATTGTGGGCAAATACCATCTTGATACGTCGAGATGCAGTAGCTGAGAGGTTCCACTAGAAGGTCCCTAGCGTCGAGATCAATAGGCTTAGACATTCCTCCGTAGAGGGGTCTCATCTGTTTGAGCCTAAGGATATGGAACATGCTGCTGAGAGGTGGAGGGAGTCTCATCAAGACTCCCTCCTCCATAGGTCTTTAACATCTAAGCCCTATAAACCTCCAGCATCACAGCAGTCCCGTCCAACCAAGACCACAACGACGACAGAAACTGGAGCAAAGACAACAGTGTCCAAGCCCTTTCTTGTCACAGACAGGAAAGGCAAAAAGTCCTCCAGGGGAGGGAAAAATCTTAGAGGAAGCAGCCGAGGCTGCAAACGCTAGGATAGGCAGTCCCCCTGCATGTCCACCAGTGGGGAGATGCCTACAAAGTTGTGCAAACAGGTGGAAGCAACTCGGGGCCAATTCCTGGACAATCTCCGTGATCAGTCTAGGATATCGCGTCCCGTTCATAACATCTCTACCTCCCTTGACCAGGAATCCAGTGTCATTGAACTCCCTTGCCATGGGATCGGCGAATGGGCAAGTCCTTTGGGCAGAAGTCCAGACCCTGTTGAAGAAGGGCGCTCTCCAAGAGGTCCTCGACGGATCCCCAGGCTTCTTCTGTCGACTCTTGTAAAGAAGGCGTCTGGAGGCTGGAGACCAGTCATTGACCTCTCAGCTCTAAACAAGTTTGTCAAACAAACTCCGTTCAGCATGAAGACGGCAGACACGGTCAGACTAGCAGTAAGACTGCAAGACTTCATGTGCACACTGGACCTAAAGGACGCGTACTTCCAGATCCCAGTCCGTCTTCAAGGAAGTACTTAAAATTCAGCCTTGACAACAGAATATACCAGTTCAAGGTGCTGTGCTTCGGTCTTTCCACAGCACCACAAGTCTTCATCAGAGTGTTTACCCTAGTGTCATCTTGGGCACTCAGGATTGGCATCCGTCTCCTCCGTTATCTGGACGACTGGCTAATCCTAGCAGACTCTGTGTCAACCCTTCTTCAACACCGAGACAAACTTCTGAGACTTTGCCAGGATCTAGGGATCATGGTAAATCTCGAGAAGTCCTCTCTACTTCCCACTCAAAGACTGGTATACTTAGGTATGATTGTAGACACCATTCTTCACAAAGCCTTTCCATCAGACAGGATAGCAAGGCTGAGAAAGGTTGCAAGACCTTTTCTCAGACGAGAAGAACTTCCAGCCCAATCGTGGCTACGTCTCCTCGGTCGCCTTTCATTGCTGGTCCGTCTAGTTCCCAATGGTCGCCTCAGGATGAGATCCCTCCAGTGGCGACTCAAGTCCCAGTGGAATCAAGCTCACGACTCCCCAGACATCCAGATCCCCACGGAACCTGGGTGACAGACGAGAATCTACAAAAGGGGGTGGACCTTCTCGTCCTCCCCCCGGATTTGACGCTTCAAAAAAAGCATGGGGGGGCCTACGTGCTGCACCACATGACCTCAGGCCTCTGGTCAGAGTTAGAAAAGTACCTCCACATAAATCTCCTAGAGATGAAGGCCGTCTTTCTGGCCCTTCAACAGTTCCAGGCATCACTCTGTGGTGGTGATGAGCGATAACACCACAGTAGTGGCCTACATCAACAAACAAGGAGGTACTTTTTCACAGCAACTATCCCATCTAGCAGTAGAGATACTGAGATGGGCCGAAATCCACTCGAAACCACTATCGGCACGCTTCATTCCGGGCAAAAGGAATGTGCTCGCCGACAACCTGAGCAGAGCATCTCAGATAGTGAGTACCGAGTGGTCTTTGGATCATCTAGTAGCCAACAAAGTCCTGTCTTTGTGGGGTTCTCCGACTGTGGACCTCTTCGCAACGGCCCTGAACTTCAGGCTCCCGCTGTACTGTTCCCCAGTCCCAGACCCCAAGGCTCTCTGGCAAGATGCTTTCCAACAACGGTGGGACAACATCGACGTTTACGCCTTTCCCCCATTCTGTCTGATGAGGAGGGTACTCGACAAGACCAGAACATAGGTCAATTTTTCAATGACCCTTATAGCTCCGCTATGGCATCACGCACAATGGTTCCCGGACCTTCTGCAACTCCTAACGGAGCCTCCAAGAGAACTCCCTCCACGACACAATCTACCCAAACAACCACGTGCCAACATCTTCCATAAAGCCGTAGCTTCGCTACGACTTCACGCCTGGAGACTATCCAGCATCTCCTCTCTGAGAGATTATTTTCACAACAAGTTGCGATTAGGATATCTCGACATCTGCGAAAATCATCAGCAGCAGTCTACCAGGTAAAGCGGAAAGTCTTCTGTGGTTGGTGTCGTGGAAGGGGTATCTCTCCACTCGATGTCACTATTCCAGCAATAGCGGAGTTCCTCGTGTATTTGCGTGAAGAAATGCGCCTATCGGTCTCGGCAGTGAAAGGCTATCGCTCAGCCTTGAGCCTCGCTTCAAGACTGAAAGAAATAGACATTTCTTCATTGCTAGAACTTTCTCTACTTATATGGAGTTGTGAAGTTACCTGCCCCCAGTCAGAAGTGAGACCTCCCCCCATGGAACGTGGTTCGAGTTCTCAGGTCTCTTAAGAGACCTCCCTATGAACCATTACGCCAGGCAACAGATCGCCACCTTACTTGGAAGATGGTGTTCCTGCTAGCTTTGGCTTCGGCCAAGCGAGTCAGCGAACTTCATGGTCTCTCATATGACATCGCCCATTCAAGGGGATGGGGAGAAGTAACGTTCAGCTTCGTCCCTGAGTTTATTGCTAAGACTCAGAACTTGGGAGTAGCGGATCCTCGATTTGACTCCTTCTGGATTTCTAGTCTCCGTACTGTAACAGATGATCCAGACCATCTCTTACTAAGCCCAGTAAGGAGTTTGAGGCTGTACCTCAAGAGAAGAGCCTTGTGTGCCTGCACTATTCGTCAACACAGGAAGGACCAAGAGGAGGGTCACCAAGAACATCTCAGCATGGATTCGCAGGGTCATTGACCTTACACTGAATCCAGACCCTCCTCCGTCACGTCGCCCCCAGAGCACATGATGTCAGGAGCATAGCTACGTCCCTGGCCTTCAAAAGAAATTATTCAGTGACGCAGGTTCTTCAAGCTGGGGTGTGGAAACGTCAAAACACGTTCACATCCCACTCCCTGCAAGACGTGACCCACAGGAGACTCGATATGTTTTCTATCGGTCCTGTGGTGGCTGCACAAGAGCTGGTTTAACACCTTAAACTCCTTATTGGACAAGTAGCAGAAGGTTGAGGGCATTGTTACCCGGTTTTAGTCAGCATGAATGAAAAGGTTTGACTGGGCCTTATCGTTTTCTTCATCATCCCCTCTCTTGGGGAAAGCAGCATCCTGGGTTCTCTGCATAGCTGACCTCAAACCACTGCAGGTAAACCATGCTCCCTTGTGTACCTAGTATTAAGATTAATACTGTTACGTCCCCATACCCTGACGAGGTGGTATTAGGAAAGTCCTAGTGCACAGTTTTCCATCTAAAGAACTTCGGAACAACTTTCTATGACGAGTCACATTTCTACATACCTTCACACAGCTTGCGTAGGCCGCGAACCTTGCGTAGCAAGGTTTTAACAAGGTGCAGGGACTCCTTACTCCCTGAGTGCTAACACACTCAGATAAGGAGCCCCTTGTTAAAGCCAAAAAGCCAGACTGGCTGGGATGTCCACCCTTCCTAATGGGTGAGTCACCCCTATTAAATAGCGTGGTTTGTATTCCAGTTACGGAACAAATGACAAATTCGTAGATAATTTGTATTTTTCCTAACTATACAAACCTTAGCTATTTAACCAAACTTGCCCGCCAGCCCTATCCCCTTGAAGTCCTACCTCCAAGCAAAGTTAGCTCAATCACAGGTGTGTGAGGGGCAGCTGTAGTAATCTACCCTCCCTAACCTCCGCTAACTAGCGGTGTGGGTAGTTAACCCTCGTTAGAAATTAATGGCTCGTCATTTCAGCTATGGCGAAAGTAATACCTCTTATTAAATAGCTAAGGTTTGTATAGTTAGGAAAAATACAAATTGTCATTTTTATTGATATCATGAATTTTTATTACAGATAAAGACTTGACTGATGGAAGTAACACCGTGTTTATTGATGCTTCTGCTCTTGGCGAGCTGTCCACCCAGTTAACGCAGCATGACTTGGAACAGTTAGTTGGATTCAATATTCATTCTGCTGAATTTGAGGCACTTCAAGAAGAAATCCCTGAACCTCATGTAAGAATTTATTGTTCAAGAATACTGAATTTGATTCAATACCTTCTCTTTCATTATAGCCTTTATAGGTGTGAATGGTTTCTTAGCTATACTGTATACGTTTAATTTAATTTTCGGTCATTACGAATGATCAAATAAGATATGTAATGGTATTATTATTAACCCGGGGCATTTTTACATGGTTTTTTTGTAGCCCTACTTTGTAAATTTACCCATAGCTTCTTGAATGTTGTTTATCTTCATGGTTATATATAGAACTTTATATAGTATACTGTATACACAGTGTATGCAGGCTACAATTTAGATACAGTCAGTATTTGTTTTGTTGATTTACAGGTTGTTGACTCGAGTGGTGTACTGATATCAGATGGCGTCACAGTTGGTAATATTGTGGAGGTGGCGGGTGCCGGTGGGGGCATGGTGGATGAGGCACAACATCTGGATGCTCATGACCAACCTATGGAGGTTGATTCTCTTGCAGATCAGGCACAAGTTATTGGTTAGTGCTTTGATTTTGTAAAGACAATTTGATTAATATATGTGATTATTTTTATAAGACGTTAGAGTTGCAAGCTCTGTTGTACGTGTATGTTTTAGAAGATTATTAAAATTTATCTCCAGGAGACATAGAAATGCTTCACCCTGGGGGCAACTTGATAGCGATGGGAGGGGAGGAACTGACAACCACCGCAGACACAAGCACAGCAGCGCTTCTGGCCACAGCCTCGACAGGGTCGTCCGAAGGATCGGCACACCAGATTGTATCGGAAGGTCCCCAGCTAATCAAGAGTAGCCTAGGGCAATTTGTGGTCCTACAACAGAATCAAGTAAGGGTAGGAGTTACACTGATTCTAGGTTACTGTAGTTTTTTTTTTTTTGATCATGTTCATCTTAAACTTTTTCATAACTGGATTTTTAGGAATTGAGTTTATACTTAGCCATCAGCTTGATTGTTAAGTAGAAAACGACAAGTAAATAGAAGCCTTGCGATTTGCTTTAAATGATATATACAGTACCGAATAAAGTATTTGTTTTATAACCCATCCAAGTCCTTACCAGACCCAATTTTCTTATGATTATTCTTGTCTCATTTCAACAGAACTCCATATCCCTTGGATCTCTGAGTAATCGTATCATGACCTCAAGTGGCCACATAACTACTATGGCGGGTTTAGGCAACAACAATAGTAATAATAAACAAGTAGTTGTTAATACTTCCCAGTTGGGGGGATCGTTGAGAGCACAGCCAACCATGGTTATGGCCCAGCCAGTCGTTCAGTCGCCGCAGGTTCGAACGGTACAGCTAAAACAAGCCCAGCAATCACAATCACAAAATAGTGGAGTAAGTTGAATGATAAGATTAATTCTTCATCTTCTTCGTCTAGGGCTTTTCTTGCTATGCAGGGTCGCTATTTCTGGAAAGCCATTTCCAATTTCTTCTGTCTCCGATGTCCTCCACCATGAGATCTGTCTCCTCCATATCCACTGTTACACACTCCATCCACCTTCTCTTTAGTCTCCCCCTCTTCCTACCTGATAAGATCAATAGAAGTTAGATAAAAAACTTATGAATTTACTGTTCTCTGTTTTTAATGAACTTTTCTAATTAATGATTTTCTCAATTTAATTTGTAGACCGTGACTAAGGTGATAATTACGAGTCAGGCCGGTGGTGTTAGTAGTTTGGGAGGACAACAGTTAAGGCTTGTAACTAGTCAGAATAGTGGAACAACACAAGTGTCGGCATCTCCAACCAAATTGACTCTCCAACAAGCACAGCAAATGGGTATCATAGGACTGTCGCCATCGAAGCCCGTCGCCCAGTCACCCAATAAGGTGAGATTATAAATACTGTAAATATTTTTATATGAAAAGAAAGGGGTTGTGGTGATCTGTTGTTAGCATCCTTACCTGGTGATTGCCAGACTGGGGTTTGAGTTCTACTCAAACTCATTAGTTCCTTTGGTCACTGCAACCTCACCGTCCTTGTGAGCTAAGGATGGGGGGTTTGGGGGAGCCTATAGGTCTATCTGCTTAGTTATCAGCAGCCATTGCCTGGCCCTCCTTGGTCCTAGCTTTGGTGGAGAGGGGCCTTGGGTGCTAGTCATATGTAATATGGTCAGCCTCTAGGGCATTATCCTGCTTGATAGGGCAATGTCACTGTCCCTTACCTCTGCCATTCATGCCCGACCTTTAGACCTTTAAAGGTAGGACTGTACATTTACTTATTATTAAGTCTTTTTAAACATTGGCAGAGGTTTAGCATTATTTCATCATTATCTTTATGCCCGGCTTGAGCAAACATTCCAGTCCATACAGAATAATAATTCTTAAATAAAGGGCTCATGTTTGTAAAACTTTATAGGAGAAATCATATAGATTTGCTATGGTGAACAATTAGAATTGAAAAATAAACGCAATATGCTGTACACTTCGGAAATGCATAAATTTTTAAAACTGCTATGTACTCAAACTAGTGGATAATTAATGAAATTAAAATAGTTTTGATCATACAGTATGTGTTTATTTGTGGTGGATTATTATCAGGAGTTTGAAATAAATTATTTTAATTTAACTTTGAAAGACCCTTTTCGAAATGCTTTTTTTTTTTATTGTACAAATAACTTTACAGACTTTTTATATGATATTGGGGAGGGAGAATATAGTACTGTTTAAGATAATGAAAGGAAATGACTAGCTGGTTTTGTGAGCCTAGCTTAGTATAATCAAGTAAAAATTGAACACTCACTCTGCTATGAAATCATGTAATGGAGACAAAGTGTAGAAGTGCTTGATGATACGCATGATCGCATGATATATGAGCACGTAGCAATACGCAAAAATCTCTTAAATGTACTGTACTAAGTCCCGGGGCAAATGGGTTGAATTTTAGTGAGAACTTATTACTAGATGATTGATTACTAGTTCTATCCAAGAAGTTTTTCAACTGAGTGTGCTTATGATAATAGTGAAACCTTAGATACGAAAGTTTTTGTACTATACGAAAAACTCATTTTACGAAAGTACACGCTGTACGAAGAATTTTTTAACCATCTTACGTCATGAAACGAAATTCGCTGAAAATTTTAAAATCATGTTATATGTAAAACAGGACTCATTAAACAAAAAAAAGTACAGTAATGTTACGAAAGCCATTCGAGAACGAATTAATTTTGTATCCTAGGGTATTATTGTATTTATTTATTCAGACTTGAAAATTTTATGAGATAAAAATTTGAATAAGTTGAAGTGGAACAACTACCTTGAAAAAAAATGTCTGAAATGGAATAAAAGAAAGAAGTTATTACAGTATACCCACAGAAGCATCATCTGATAGTCAGAATTTGTTGAAGGGTTGGTTTTATGGAAATCAGGTAATGTAGCAAATTTTAATTACTGTAATTTTAGTTCCTTTGTTCATCTAATAACCCTTTTACCCCCAAAGGACGTACTGGTACGTTTCACAAAAGCCATCCCTTTACCCCCATGGGTGTACCGGTACGTCCTTGCCAAAAAAATGCTATAAATTTTTTTTTTTTTCATATTTTTGATAATTTTTTGAGAAAATTCAGGTATTTTCCAAGAGAATGAGACCAACCTGACCTCTCTATGACAAAAACTAAGGCTGTTAGAGCAATTTAAAAAAAAATATACTGCAAAATGTGCTGGGAAAAAAATCCCCTCTGGGGGTTAAGGGTTGGAAATTTCCAAAAAGCCTGGGGGTAAAAGGGATAATTTAGCAGCTCTGCTTGTAATATTTACTAGTCGGAAAGCAAAATCAGATTCTCTACTTCAGTTCTGATTGATTCTGACTGTAAATGAATGGTTTGTATATAAAAGTGGCTTTCCCATTGCAGTACTTGGAATCATCTCTTCCACAAGAATTCACAAAACACGTCAAGGTATTGGTAACAGATTTTTGTTCTAAAACAAAACCCATTAGTTTATATAAGCCTAATCTGTGTAGTCAGCACTCCAACACACACACTATTTTAACCATAAATTGAATGAGACGAACACTTTCTGTCTGGCCAGCTTTAAATGGGGGTAGGTTTAATTTAGTCCTAGTTTGTATTCAGCTAACCCCTTTGTTAACAGTTTGTCAGAATCTAATTCTCGAGTTTATGATTATTATTATATTTTGTTTTAGGATTATCGATACTGTCAGTGTACCATATCTTGGATCTTAGTTGAAATAATAGATTTAGTTTATCCTGATGGGAATTTTTAACAGTGGAGGAGGTAATAAGTGCAGGTGGGTTAATGCATTAGCTAGGTAATAGATACAGTATTTACTTGTTGAATTTTGTGCAAATACTCATGGTGCAGTGAAGATGTATTGTTATTCCAGGTAAATAGCACCTTATAGTCGCTGTGGAAAAAAAATCACCTTTTGCTATTCTATGCGAGATGTAGAGGCCAGGTTAGTTTGCTACGTTTGACTTGTGATGTATGTGAAAGACTGAGCACAATTTTATTTCCTAGTTTTATAATGCAAATAGACACTATGCAGGTCAAAGAAAGGGGTCCATTTTTTTTTCAATTTCTAAGAAGAAAGGGCAGCTTGGTGCTTTGCCCTATTGAGTCCATGAGGGAGTACTTCTGCAGGACTACATCTTCTTGGGCTTCTACCTCCATGTTGTTCACAATCATGGGTCGTAAGAAAGCCCCCATCTTCAAGATCACTATATCTTGCTGGCTGAGACTGATGATTGCATGATCATATTAGTGGCCTTTTAAATAAGACCTAGCTCAGCTTGAAGTTAAAGCCCATGAGTTCTAAGGAATCTTCTACTTTGTGTAAAGGAAGTAACATGGTTTAAGGTTTAAAGGTCGGTCATGAATGGCAGAGACAATGGACAATGACCATGCCCTAGAGACTGACCATATATACATATGGTCAGTGCCCAAATCCTCTCCCCACCCAAGCTAAGACTATGGAGTGGCTGTTGTTGACTCATCAGGTAGAAGAGTACGCTCCATCAAATCCCCGATCCGTAGCTCACAAGGCTGATGAGTTTGTAGACTCAAAAAGAAACTACCGACCTTTAGTGGGACTTGAACCCCAGTCCGGCGATTGTCAGGCAAGGACGATTCCAACAACTATTCATTTTTGCATAGCTCTATCTAATAGATATTGCAATTACTACAGTTCATGAGGTCTGTGGAATTGTTTGCTATTTTCAGGGCAAGAACAAGAAAACAATCTTTCTTTGAATTGAACCCCAGTCCGGCGATTGTCAGGCAAGGACGTTTCCAACAACTATTCATTTTTGCATAGCTCTATCTAATAGATATTGCAATTACTATAGTTCATGAGGTCTGTGGAATTGTTTGCTATTATCAGGGCAAGAACAAGAAAATAATCTTTCTTTGAATTCTACTTAGCTGTGATACACAAATACTTGGATATCTAATCTCTGGATCTAGCAACACTGGCCAAACAAACGTACAAGAGACAGCAGGCATGAAATTTTCATCTTTTTCTACATCCTCTTAATCTTTCCCTCTTACTGTGGTGCCTGAAGAGGTAAAGAAAAGCTAAAGCATATGATAAGATTTCCTAATTTCTAAATGATCGCTCCTTAGTCTTTAGGTCTTCATTTATGTGGGTAACTTTACCAATTTTCTAACCTGTATCAGTGTCAAGTGATATTGCTTTCACTATCCCACCCTCAGTAATGATTCACTGAATAGGGTGTAGTGCTTTCAGTGCTTCTTTCTTGGTACATTGCAGGCATTACAGTATTATTATCATTGTTATTATTACTAGCTAAGCCACAACCCTAGTTGGAAAAGCAAGATGCTACAAGCCCAAGGGCTCTAATAGGGAAAAATAGCCCATTGAGGAAAGGAAATAAGGAAATAAATACAATAAACGATATGAGAAATAATGAACAATTAGAATAAAATATTTTAAAAACAGTAACAACATCAAAACAGATATTTCATATATAAACTATAAAAAAGATTTAAGTCAGCCTGTTTAACATGAGCATTTGCTGCAAGTTTGAACTTTTGAGGTTCTACCGATTCAACTACCCTATTAGGATCATTTCACAACTTGGTCACAGCTAGAATAAAACTTTTGGAATACTTAAAAGTTTTTTTTTTTTTAAACCTTCCATTGGCCCCTAGGCTGCACTTTCTTTCATTGTATATCATTCTACTTTACTTTAATTTCTGCTTCCTTTATTCCATTCTGCTGTCCAACCTCTTGTACATTTTACTTCAGTGAAACAGCTGACTTCCCAAATTACAATAGGGTGCTGGATGACCTCACCGGCCCCAGCAGCAGGCTATATAGTCCAAATTTGTAAGTTATTAGAAGTAATTCGGGAAACTTATGATAAACGAGTCCACAAACTTTTTTTTTCTCCCTCCCATCCCTGCAGTCTTTCAATCTTATGAATGGTGCACAACAGAGCGAGGATCTCGAGTTTAGAGGATTTGGGAACGTTCATATTTAGTTTTTATTTATGGGAATGTCTATGATTTGTCTCATGACAGATAAGGCGTATGATTGATAGTTTTTATGGAAAATTTATTTTATTTTTGATAGGACTTAGTTAATTTGAAGGTTGCTAGTTCAAGGGATTAACATTTAAACTTCAGAGGATATCGCTCAACTTTTGTTAGTATTTTTCTTATTTTTCCTTTCATGGAATATTAAATTTTCCTCCTGGTTGATATATTTTATCTCTGTAGATTGTTGTTCAACGGGTGGGCATGGGGTCGTCGTCACCTGTGAAAAGTCCCACGAAAGTTATGATGCCTGTATCAATGGGCATGAAGTCACCCACAAAAATTGCACCTGCCCCTCCTTCAGGACAGTCACAGGTAAGCTTCTTATATATTCTTTCATAAAGATTATAATAAATTTTCATATGTTCTTTCTTTATACATTCTAGTTGTTTGTCATTAAATTTGTTACATCATAACTCCATCAGTTACATGTATGATCACATTGAGGGTCTGATGTCCCCTGACATATTCTTTTGTCAAATAGTCAGACACAAAATGGTTCTCTCTTGATGCCATCGAGACCTTCAGGTACCAATTAGTTACTTTCCCTATAATTGGTTTTCTCACAGATGGGGAGGCCAAATTGTTATATTGATTTGCAAGGCGAGAAGTATGTTGCATTATATAGATAGAGCTTTAAGTCTGCACATTGTTGATATGTCTATTGGTCAAATCGGGGATGAGGAAGCTTCTTGATTCTGCACATTGTTGATTTATCTCTTGTCGAAAATTGATGTGAGGAAGCGAGGTACTGCAATGATGGATCTTTGTACCCTGTTGTATACGTTACATTGAAGACCTCCCCAACCCCCACATGTTCCCAGAGGTGTAGGCCGAAAAGAAATGGACACCCACAATGAAGAAAGCTACTATATCCAATTTAGACACCTCAACCATCAGAACCAACCATGCTCAGTGTCACATATTCAGCTTTTATAAGGCCAAGACAACTCGGAAATTCCAGAGCTCTTTTCTTCCCTATGAAGATTGTACTTCTCTATATTTAAGCTCTCAACACTCAGAAGACATTGACTTCCCATTTACTCTTTGATGGGATTTCAGTCCTTCATCAAAGTCTCTGGTACAGATTTTCTACATGTGGTGCTTTTTTCCATGAATTATGGATATCGGAAGAGCAGAAAGAAGGGGTAGAGCAGTAGGCGTTGGATGTTATCAGAATTTGTTACAGACTCACATTTCCAGAGACAAGGTCCCCCACTTATAGTATCGGGGGGATTATGGAATGTGGTGGTGATTCATTGAGATTCAGGACCACTAACAAAGAAGTGGGGGCAATGATTTAGGTTGTGATGGATTGATGAAGGGATGGGCACAGTTTCGTTATTTGTTTCTGGCTTGGAAAGGAATTCGTGGTTAGTGCCAAATCACTGTCCTGTTCGTCTGAATGGGTTTCTTTACCAGATCCCCTCAATGATGTAGGTACTGTATTAGAATCAATGAGGAAGTTATGGCGCAGAGGGACTAGCTGTCTTTCTTAAACCTACAGGATTAATACTTTTGCATCTTATTACATAGATTTTGGACAACAGTAAAACTTTATGGCAAGTAGGTTGGCCAAGGCACCACAAACCTGTTGTGTTACTACCCCAAGAGAGTTATTGAGTTCTTTCACTGGGAAGATAGCCTACATTGGAACCCTTTGTGGTTACAGCTCATTTTTCCTTTACCTACACATACACTGAATAGTCTGCCATTTTCTTTACACGTTCTCTTTCCTCATACACCTGATAACACTTAAGATAAGCAAAAGATTCTTCTTCACTCCAGGGGTTAGTTACTGCACTGTAGTTATTCAATGGCTACTTTCCACTTATTAAGGGTAAAAGAGACTCATTAGCTATGGTAAGCAGTTCTTTTAGGAGGAAACTAATATCAAACCATTGTTCTCTAGTCTGGGTTGTGCCTTAGTGTCTTTACCTTGGTCTTCCAGTATCTTGTGTTAGAGTTCTCTTGCTGGATGATACACTCATGCAAACTTTTCTATCTATTTACTTTCCTCGCTTGGCTATTTTTCCTGTTGGAGCCCTTGGGCTTATAGCATCCTGCTTTTCCAACTAGGGTTGTAGCCTGGCTAGTACTGATAATGAAATAAGGACCCCTAGCTAGATATTTACAAAATTTTGATTCTGCTAATCTATGAGACCACCTTTTTTTGCCCTGTAAACCCTCTAACATTATGACTTGTCTTTTTTGCATACTGGTATCCTCTTCAGACTTAGGGAAATTTATTGATAATAAGAACTTGTGTTGTAAGAGGGACTGTTTGTGAGATCAGTTCCCTCTCTACTTCCTTGGAACTTCAGAGTAAATTGAGATTATAGCCAATTTAGATCCAGGTACGGTGAGATGTTATTCTAATTTTGCTAAATGTCATTTATTAGATCTTTTGCATGTTGGGAGGGGGTTGTGGTCATTGGGACTTTGTTGCTAGAGCACAATTTTAACCAAGTGTACAAGATGCGGTGTATTAAAATTCCCCATCCTCCTGGAACCATCATCCTTGTGTATATTTCATCTATTCCCCGAGATATAGTTTTTTGTCCACAACTTTATGTATAAAAAGTACAAACTTTATATTTAATTATAAAGGTGTTCAAGTACTTTGGAGAATTGTTTTATGAATAATTCCCTCCATAGGTGTTCATTTAAACCCTTGCTTAAGATTTGGACACCCAGCTTCCTATTGACATGCCACCTAAATTTCTATCTGGTTTCTATATGATTTACGGGTTTCTGGTAAATTTTTTATAAAGCCTTTTTTGCAAGCAAACCCATCAATCATATGAAGAACCTAGTACTTGTCTTCAATTCTCTTACTCTCAATATGTTATGTTAACCCTTTTACCCCCAGGCTATTTGGAAATTTCCAACCCTTAACCCCCAGGGGTTAATTTTTATCGAGCACATTTTGCTGTATATTTTTTGAAATTGCTGTAACAGCCTTAATTTTCGTCATAGAGAGGTCAGGTTGGTCTCATTCTCTTGGAAAATGCCAGAAGTTTCTCAAAAAATTATAAAAAATATACAAACAAAAATTTAAATACTGTTTTTTTGCAAGAACGTACCGGTACGTCCATGGGGGTAAAGGGATGACTTTTGTGAAACGTACCAGTACGTCCTTTTGGGGGTAAAAGGGTTAATGTTTGTAAAGCTGTGATGGGAGTTACTACCTACCGATAGATCAAAAGAGTGCATTTATGAACAATTGCTTTTAGCTTTTTTTCTTCCTTTGTACAAAATCTAAATATATATGTGTCGAGGACATTTAGACAGCATATGAGGTCTCTATGTGATGGTATGGTTTTTTTGGAAAAAAATATACTATCTACTAGAAACTTTGTACTGTATTCTAAAATGTTTCCTAAACCAGACTTTTACTGTACTTGATAATGTGACATCCTAGTTTTAGTTTTCAGCCTTCTCATTATATCAGAAGTGCAGTAATTTTTCTTTGTTATAGATAATTACGCATCAAATCAGCAGTAGTGGTGCAGTACGGAACATCCTCTCTAGTCCTCAGAAAATAGTTATTAAGAGCAATGTTCCTCAACCTGGACAGGTAGGCCATAGAAGTACAGTACATTTAAAAGATTATTATTAGTATCGGTATTTAATCACGCCAGTTACATTTTGGCATCTTAGCTATCCGTTCTATGATTACTAATGACGTATATCTTTTCATGGTTTGGGGAAAGAAATCCTGGATAGATTTATAGGACTTGTATGTAATTTGTAGTGGTACATTTACAAACATCGTCTCTGATCTGCAGAAAATAGTAATTATTATTACTAGCTAAGCTACAACCTTAGCTTGAAAAGCAGGATGCTACAAGGCCAAGGGCTCCAACAGGAAAAATTGTCTAGTGTTAAAAGGAATTGATAAACTATATGAGAAATAATGAATAAAGAAAATATTTCGTATGATCAGTAATAATGTTAAAATAGATCTGTCATATATAAGGTATGAGATTACAAACAGTGAACAACTGTTGCATGGCATATCATTAATTACAAAATAATTTTTCCATTGCAATGCCTGATATTGTTACCCAGTTGGTAGAGTATAGGGGTAGGCAGCAGGAATAGAAAAAAAATATTAACAAATAGACTGCCTCTCCTGACAGCTTCCAGTACAAATTTTGATAGAAGTAATAAATTCAGTTACTACATTTCGAAACGTTGTGTATCTGGACCAACTAGGGTAGGACCTTTACCAGATGTACTGATTGTCTGCATGTGCCAAAAACTGCTTGCTTATGCAACCAAATTTCATTGATTTCATGGACGTCAAGTATTGCTAAAATTGAGTAATTATTGACTAAATGTTACCAGATTCATGAAAGATAGTAGAATTTTATCCTTCATATAACTCATAACAACAGTAAACTTATCATAGAGGGAATTCCTGCTATTCTTTTATAGGCTAACTAATAATTTTGTGCTTGGTGATTGAATTATAACTCCTTGTTTCCCTCTAAATTCTCCTGCTATTTGTTTATAGCCTTTGTACTAATTCTATGTTTGCTGATTAAACTATGACTTTCTTTGTTACCCTATGGTTTATTCCGTAGTATTCAGTAACCTCTGCCAGTGATACCTAGCCATTCTATAAGAAGGACTTTTTTCTTTTGAGATTGTAGCCTGGCTATATAATGCCTCCTCTTGGTCCTTCGGTCTTTTGGTCTTTCGTTTATATTTTAGATCTTCCTCACACACACCTCTACTGAGAAGATGAATTTCTGCATGTCATGGTACCATGTGTTTTTTTGGGAGAGATTCTAAGTAGGAACCAGGTGGAGAAATTTTTATGTACACCCAATGTGATACCACCCTGGTAGAAGCCTCTGAGTGAGTGTCTTGCATCTTTGATATCAAGAAGCTTCTAAACTTGTTAACGAAGCCTATGTTGGTGAGCCTTAACTGGATAATTATTCTAATGCCAAGACATGTGAATTTTTTCTGTATCTGAATCAGTATACATTGTTATTTAACAATGTTCTTTTTAGGATGCAAAGCCCAGACATGCATCAAGAGTGCAATCATGTTATTGTGGCTCCAAATGTTTTCCTTACCAGACTAAAGATTTTGCAGGCTTTTATGGCCCAAGGGTGTTTAGCTCAAGCTTATCACAAAAGCTATTGGCAAATACACGGACACTCAGAATATTTTGCTGGGACAGGGCCCTTGTTAGCTCTGTTGGCTTACGAGATATGTTCTCTCTTGGACACTGCAAAGACTCATTAAATTATCCTTTTCTTGGTCAAAGCCTCCATCTTTCAAGATATCTCACTGTGTACCAGACAAGGTTTTGTGACGTTCACCAAGAGGTTTTCATGTTCATGATTCTATCAGTCTTTCTGGAGGAAGGGGTATAGGCCAGAAGAGGAGCAAGTCGACATATCAGGATCTTGGTGTTTATGCTTGTTTTTCCGTGGCTCTTTATTCATAACATTCTTGGGAGGGCTGAATCGTCAGGGTCATTCTCGAAAACACAATTGGTTCTGCTTAGCTGAGAAACCAGGGAGCCTCCCTCTTTGAATCATCATGTTAGGTAACTTCAAAAATTATCCTGCGAGCAAAGTAGCAGAGAATTTCCATCATGCCTAGTTAAACAAAGCTGTCTTACTAAGTATTCTTAAAGAAATAAGATTAGGTGATTGATAGAAATTATTATTATTTATTTTACTTTTCAAAGAACAGAGTTTAATAAGTAATCTTATTTAGAGTAAATGATAATAGTTTAATCAATTAATCTTATTTAGAGCAAATGATGAAAAAATATCTTTAGTGAAACGATTATGTAACCTGGGTATGGTGTTAAAGTTCTAACTACACTATACTTGAAGTTGGAAAAAGTCTTTATTTAATAATATATTTCTCTTGACAAATCTTTTATATAGAGAGGTAATTAAGAAATTATACATAATGTTTTAGAAGTTATTACATTTGAATTTAAAATTTGTTAAAAAATATTTCATGAATTTATACAGGACAGATTTTTCCATTCTAGAGCAAATTCTTTAGGCGGGCCCAGTGAGATCATATTGGTTTTATTTTTTTTATTGGTATTAGTAAAGTTTAGATGGAAAACATGTTACATGAAAAAACAAGCACAGTTTAAAACAATGATATGGTTTTGAGTACAGTGTAGTAAATCAGATGCGCAAGTGGCCCATGGTGTAAGTGAATAGCCTGTGATATTGTTACACAATTAATACGTAAAGGTAATAACTCGTAGGTTGTCTGGTAAAGAGTTAGGAAAGTCATTTCAGTGATTTATTAAAAATTTTTTTTTTTTTTTTTTTTTTTTTTTTTTTTTTTTTTATGTCGGCTACCCCCCAAAATTGGAGGAAGTGCCTTGGTATATGTATGTATGTATGTTAAATAGTAGTTACACTGTATATGGTTTTAGAGAAATCACATTTTAACTATGTATTTTTATCATTTTGAATTTTTAAACCATTGGAATTTATTTTTCAGGGAATGGTCAGTACTGTGCGTGCAGGGCAGATTGTGACTTCTGGAGGGCAGCAAGTGATAAAAATACCTGCTAATCAAGTTCATCAAATTACAGGCCAAACACAGAATGTGCAGGTCCTATCAAATAAGGTAATTCACGTGTTTTAATTATTTTGATTACTAGATGCTTAATTTGTCTTTTAAAAGGCTGTGAATATGATTTCTATTATGTTGAGTGATTAAACAGACTATCAAAATCATTACATCTATTGATTTTATTTTATCTCTTAAGAACAAACTGTTTTTGGCAGATAGATGAGAACCAAGAATTTTATGACTGGCTAAACTATTTTGAATAACTAGTTGAATGATGGTATTAGTTGACAAAGATGGGTAGATAGTACTGTAATTAAGGGATTTTGACGAAGGAAAAATCTATTTCTGGGCGAGGAACCTGTGTCGCCCAGTGAAATGGTCCTTATAGCACCATTTCTAAGGCATAAATATTGGTAAATATACCAGAGAAAAAAGATGCATGGAATGCTAGGAATAAACCCAGCTGTTATTCACTTAGCAAAATGAAAGAAAAATATATTGCTAATGTGTTTGATAGTCTTTACGCTGGATTTCGCGAACATATAAAATTTGTGCGAATATTTAGTAGATATGCTCTCCAGAAAATCTTGTGAATATAAGATTTTGCGAATGTTGATTCGTGAATAGCTGGCGGGTAACAGTACATTTGTTCTGTTCCATAGAATGACCAAGTTACCTGTAATATAAAGAAAATGCATAAAATAGGAGAGTACCCAATTTTGAAATCTTTGTTGTTCCGTAACCGAAATACAAACCACGCTATTTACATTGGGTTTACCTTTTAGCGCAGCTGAAATGACGAGCCAATAGTTTTAACGAGGGTTAATTACCCCCGCGCTAGTTAGCGGGGGGTAGGTGAAGGGTAGCTTGCTACCCCTCCCCTCCCCACACACTGGTGACTTGCTTCACTTCACTTTTGGCTCGGCGGTGATCAGACGTGTCTGCTCATCGTCCTCGTGACAGCCTTTAATTTTTCTGCTTTCTCTTTTTACAGCATGTGTGTTGGTTGGAAGTTGACCTTCATTATTTTTATTTTACAATGCGTACATGCCCTGGAGTTGCCGGTCGTCTTTGTGGGACCTTTATGTCGAACGTAGCTACGGACCCGCACACCCTTTGCCCTCAGTGTCGGGGCCGACGGTGTGACCAGGAGAACATGTGCCGTGAGTGCAGGGAGTGGTCTGCCTCCCAGTGGGAGAGGTTTGGCCGCCGGCGTAAGAAGAAGTCCAGGAGAGACCGTTCTCCTTCGGGGTTAGCCTTGAATGAGGAAGGTTCTCGGGACTTTTCTTCCGCCGCCCAAACCTCCTCCGAAGCTTCCCCTCGTCCGTCTCCTAAGGAGAGTCGGCCGAGTGGTAGCGCAGGCCCTAGTTCTGTTTCCCGACCTTGGGTGGGGGGAGAGGGCGTCGCCTCCCATAGCGAGGCGGTTCCCCCTCCTCCTCCGGGGGAGGTTATTGATAATGCCTTAACCAATGATGATCTTTTGCAGATTTGGTCTTCCCTGGGGCTTAGGGGCTTGCCCTCCAGGGTCGCCTTTATTGACCTTGTCTCGTTGGGGGCCGCTGTTAAGCAGTCGCCGGCGGTAGCAGAGGTAGACCCTCTGTCTATTGTCGACGTCGTGGTGACAGAGGCCTCCGACGTGGCTGGGCAATCCTCCGCAGGTGCTGTTGCGGATGATGGTGCTGACGGCTCTCCTCCCCCTTCCGTGCATCCTTCGAAGGGGGAAGTGAGTCCTTCGGTCTCTGCTGCTGCTCAGCTTCCTTCTGAGGGAAGTGCTTTGACGGAGACTCCCCTTCGGAGGACCGATGGTCCCGACGATCTTCCCCAAGGCCGCCTCCGCCGTAAGGCTCACCGTCCGCTACGTCGCAAGGGCCTTCCTTCCCCTTACAAGGGGGTTAAGAGGCGCCTTTTTGGATCTTCTTCCTCCGAGGGGGACTCTCCTCGTCAGCCTCAACCTACAGCTCCGCCTTCCTTGGACCTCTCTGCAGACCGTTCACCAACTCCTGCCAGATCTTCACCTTCTGGGGAACTCGTCACCCGACGGGCAACGGTCCCTTCGGGGCAAAGGGATCCTTCCCTTCCACGAGCAGTGCTAGCACACAGGCGCTCTCCTGATCGTCAGCGCGCTCCTGCTCGCCGGCGCTCACCTGCTCGTCGGCGCTCTCCTGATGTTCGCCTTCCTCGCCAGCGCTCTCCTGCTCGTCAGCTCTCTTCTGAGCGTCAGCGCTCATTTGAGGACCATCGCCCTGCGGTCTCTGACCATCCTACAGTTCCTGCTGAGCTCCCTGCTCACCATCAGTCTGATCCTGTGGCTACGCAACATCGTTCTGCGCGTGTGTCAAAAGCATATGTTCGCCAACGCGCCAGCGATCTTCCTGTTCCTGCTCGTGAACGCGCTGCGCCACCTGTCCTTTCACAGGACACGCGTCGACCTTCTGCTCGCCAGCGATCTCCTGCTCGCCAGCGATCACCTACGCGCCAGCGATCACCTGCTCGCCAGCGCGCACAGGCGGTTTAAGTATCGCCTATTCACCAGCGTTCTCCCACGCGTCAACGATCGCCTACGCGCCAGCGTTCACCTGCTGGTCAACGCGCACAGGCGATTTTAGTATCGCCTATTCAACAGCGTTCTATGCGTCAGCGATCACCTGTCACTCGGCGATCTCCGGACCGCCCGCGTGTGTTACAGCCGGCGCGCCAACGTTCTCCAACGCTTCTGAAGGAACATGGTTCGCCAGCTACTAGCTCGCCATCGCGCGATCGCTCACCTGCGCATGCTGCTCGCCAACGCGTAGCCATGCCACAACGCGCCATCGCCTACCTGCGCGTCAGCGCTCACCAGCTCATCACCGATCGCCTGTTGATCCACATTGCCAGCGGTCTTCCTCACCCACGCGGCAGCGCGTTTCCTCGCCGTCGCGCCAACGCTTGCGTTCGCCGCCTCGGACACACGTTCATTCACCTGCCCACCCTCGCGCCCACTCGCCTGCCCGCCCGCGCGATTGTTCGCCTGCGCAACCGCTCGCCCGCGCGACCATTCGCCCTCGCGTGACCATCGTTCGCGGCGAATTCCGCAGCCGGTGGTAGCAGCAGGAACGCGTGTTCCTAGACGACGCTCGGGATCGCCTCCACCCAAACACAGGTTGGTAGTGCAGGACGAGGAAAGGTTAGTACATCATTCTTCCCCACCTTCTTTTCAGGCAGGTACCGTGGTGTCCACTCCAAAGGATCGCCCGATCCCTTTCCCTTTAGCGAGGATTTTGGACTCTGTCCTTGGAGCAACAGACTTGGTTTGGTCGTCTGGCACGGGCGTTAGTGAGGGTTATGAAACCAGCACTCGCCGACCAGGGTAACAAACCAACGGCTGTCTCTCCTACGCTGAAGAGAAAGAGAGGAGTGGACTTCGTGGTGACTTCCCCCAGGGCGAAGTTGGTTCCCAAGAGGTCGGTCGCGAAGGCCCCTTCTCCTGCCCGAGTGCTTTCTCCTTCTCCCGTGGACGAGGCCTTTCCGTCCTCAGGTGAGTCCAGTGGGGCGGTAGTCTTCCCCTCGGCACCAAGGGGGGAGACTTCGCTTCATGCAGGAGAATCATCTCGTGAGGAAGGGGCCCCTCGAACCTCGTTGTTGGGATCCTGTATCCCTCTCAGGAGGGAATCCAAGGACTCGAAGACCATCCCTAAATCCTCCGCAAGGATTCGTCAGGAACCCACGACTACCCGGGGGAACGTCCACGTTTCACCCCAGGAAGAGATTCCTGGGGCAGGAGACTTAGCTGCCAGCCCTCAGGGAGGAGATCAGCAGGAATCCGAACATGCCTTCTGGCAGGTCCTAAGCCTGATAAGGCAACTTAACGGGCTTATGGATCCAGTCATCGCCCCCCGTGAAGGCAAAGACACGATTTTGCATGAAGTGTTTGACGTTCGGAAGGCCCCTAAGACCAGCGCAGCTCTGCCCTGGTCTCGGGGTCTGAAGAGTGCCAGAGCTAGGGCCAACGCTCAGCTCGCGCTTTTTGCCTCCTCCAGTCATTCCACTGCCGGGAACAAGCTCATCCCTCCTCCTCGTCTTCAGCAGAGGAGGTATTTCGAGATCCTGGGTGAGCACAACCTCGCTCTTCCTCTCCATCACTCTGTGGAGGAGCTGGCGAAGGGAGTTCCCCTTGAGAAGCTCTTTGCCCGGCAGGTGTCGTTCTCGGCGGCAGAGATCCTTAGCCACGAGAAGGTCGCTAAGTGTGCCATGCAGGCCACTTCGTGGCTGGACTTTTGGCTAGGATCTCTGGGCATCCTATTGCAATCGGAGGACTTGTCCAAGGAGACCAATAGGAAGGCCCTGGAGACCTTCTTGCTCTCAGGCACCCGCTCCATCGAGTTTTTAGCGCACCAGGTTACCACCCTGTGGGCCAACTCGGTGTTGAAGCGTCGCGATGCTGTGTCCGAGAGATTCCATCCGAAGGTCCCCGCCGTGGATGTGTGTAGGCTCCGACATGCTTCCTCTCTGGGGGAAAACCTGTTAGAGCCTCAAGACATGGAGCGAACGGCTGAGAGGTGGAGGAAATCCAGCACGGACTCCCTCCTCCATAGGGCCCTTACAACTCGGCCCTATAAGCCTCCAGCCCCGCCACAACAGCAGCAACAGCCTCGTAAGGCTCCAAAGCAGGCACCGGTAGTTAAGAAGGTGGTGTCTAAGCCCCAGCCCTTTCCAGCCAAGGTCAAGAAAGGCGGTAAGTCCTCCAGGGGAGGCAAGACTCCTAGGGGTGGCGGCCGCGGCCGCAAGCCCTAGGGGTGGCAGTCCCCCTGCGTGTCCACCTGTGGGGGGATGCCTTCAGCGTTGCGTCCGCAGGTGGCAGCAACACGGGGCGGATGCTTGGACGGTCTCAGTGATCGGCCAAGGCTATCGCGTCCCGTTCACAACATCTCAACCTCCCCTGACAGCGAATCCAGTGTCGTTGAGCTCCTATGCCACGGGATCGGCAAAGGGGCGGGCCCTTCGGGCCGAAGTCGAGACCATGCTCGAGAAGGGTGCTCTCCAGGGTGTCGTCGACGGCTCCCCAGGCTTCTTCAGTCGACTCTCTTGTAGAGAAGGGTACTGGAGGCTGGAGACCCGTCATCGATCTCTCAGCTCTGAACGGGTTTGTCAAGCAAACCCGGTTCAGCATGGAGACAGCAGACATGGTCAGACTTGCGGTGAGACCACAAGACTTCATGTGCACACTGGATCTAAAGGACGCGTACTTCCAGATCCCAATCCATCCGTCTTCCAGGAAGTACCTGAGATTTTGCCTAGACAACAAGATCTACCAGTTCAAGGTGCTGTGTTTCGGTCTCTCCACAGCTCCTCAGGTGTTCACCAGAGTGTTCACCCTGATTTCATCTTGGGCGCACAGGAACGGCATTCGTCTCCTTCGTTATCTGGACGATTGGCTGATCCTAGCAGACTCGGAGTCGACCCTTCTTTGGCACCGAGACAGGCTTCTTGATCTTTGCCAGGATCTGGGGATCGTGGTAAACCTCGAGAAGTCCTCTCTGCAGCCGTCCCAACGACTGGTTTATCTAGGCATGCTAATAGACACCAATCTCCACAAAGCCTTTCCATCAGACGACCGGATAGCAAGACTGAGGAGGGTGGCGGAACCCTTCCTCAGGCGAAAAGAACTCCCCGCCCAATCGTGGTTGCGTCTCTTAGGCCACCTATCCTCCCTGGCCCGTCTAGTTCCAAACAGCCGCCTCAGGATGAGATCCCTTCAATGGCGGCTCAAGTCCCGGTGGAATCAAGGATCCGATTCCCCGGACATTCTGATCCCAATGGGGTCTCTGGAACGGACGGACTTGCGGTGGTGGCTGGTCGACGAGAACCTGCGGAAGGGAGTGAGTCTTCTCGTCCTTCCCCCGGAATTGACTCTGTTTTCGGACGCGTCAAAAGAAGGGTGGGGGGCGCACGTTCTGAACCAGAGGGCCTCAGGCCTTTGGTCAGAATCAGAAAAGTGCCTACACATCAACCTTCTAGAATTGAAGGCTGTCTTTCTGGCTCTTCAGCAGTTCCAACGGTGCCTGGCGGGTCACTCCGTGGTGGTGATGAGCGACAACACCACGGTAGTGGCTTATATCAACAAGCAGGGAGGCACTTTTTTGCAGCAGCTATCCCATCTTGCAGTAGAGACTCTGAGGTGGACCGAAACCCACTCGATAACACTATCAGCTCGCTTCATTCCTGGCAAGAGGAATGTGCTCGCCGACAGTCTGAGCAGGGCCTCGCAGATAATGAGTACCGAGTGGTCTTTGGATCCTCAGATAGCTAACAAAGTCCTGACTTTGTGGGGTTCCCCGACTGTGGACTTGTTCGCGACAGCTTTGAACTTCAAGCTGCCCCTGTACTGCTCCCCAGTCCCGGACCCCAAGGCACTCTGGCAAGATACTTTCCAGCAACGGTGGGACAACATCGACGTGTACGCCTTCCCACCGTTCTGTCTGATGAGAAGGGTGCTCAACAGGACCAGACTATCGGTCAACTGTTCGATGACTCTGGTAGCTCCGCTATGGCATCACGCGGAATGGTTTCCGGACCTTCTGCAGCTCCTGAGGGAACTCCCGAGGGAGCTTCCTCCACGACACGAGCTTCTCAGACAACCCCACTCCGGCGTCCCTCACAGGGCCGTAGCCTCGCTTCGGCTTCACGCCTGGAGACTATCCAGCGTCTCCTCGCGGAGAGAGGCTTTTCGCAACAGGTTGCGGAGAGAATGTCTCGGCACCTGCGAAGGTCCTCTGAGGGAGTCTACCAAGCAAAGTGGAGAGTCTTTTGTGGTTGGTGTCGTGGAAGGGGTATCTCTCCTCTCGATGCCACTATTCCAGCAATAGCGGACTTTCTCGTTTATCTGCGGGAAGAAATGCGCCTTTCTGTCTCGGCAGTGAAAGGCTATCGCTCAGCCTTAAGCTTGGCCTTCAGATTGAAGGGCATGGATATTTCTTCAACGCTAGAACTCTCTTTACGCATACGTAGCTATGAGCTTACCTGCCCCCAGTCGGAAGTGAGGCCCCCTCCTTGGAACGTGGTTCGAGTCCTCAGGTCTCTTAAGAGACCTCCCTTCGAGCCATTGCGCCAGGCCTCCGATCGCCACCTGTCTTGGAAGACGGCTTTCCTACTTGCTTTGGCTTCGGCCAAGCAGGTTAGTGAACTTCATGGTCTCTCGTACGACATCGCCCATTCAAGGGGATGGGGGGAGGTAACGTTCAGGTTCGTCCCTGAGTTTGTTGCCAAGACTCAGAATCCCGGAGTGCCGGATCCTCGGTTCGACTCTTTCAGGATCGCGAGTCTCCGTTCTGTAACAAGCGACCCAGACCAGCTGCTACTATGTCCAGTGAGGTGTCTGAGGCACTACTTGAAGAGAACGGCTGCAGTCCGTCCTCAAGTGCGAGCTTTGTTTGTGAGCACAGGCAGGACTAAGAGGAGGGTCACCAGGAACACCATCTCAGCTTGGATTCGAAGGGTTATCCACCATGCCCTGAATCCTGACCCTCCTCCGTCACGTCGCCCTCGGGCCCACGATCTCAGGGTTATTGCTACATCCCTGGCCTTCAAGAGAAACTTCTCTGTGACGCAGGTACTTCAAGCTGGGGTCTGGAAGCGTCAAACGACCTTCACAGCCCACTACCTGCAAGACGTGACCCACAGGAGCCTCGATACGTTTTCTATCGGCCCTGTGGTGGCTGCACAACAGCTGGTCTAACCTCAGGCTCCTTTTTGGACAAGTAGCAGTAGGTTGAGGGCGTTGTTACCCGGTCTTAGTCTGCGTGAATGAAAGAGTATGTCTGACCCTTACTTCTTTCTTCATTCTCCCCTCTCTTGGGGAAGCAGCATCCTGGTCCTCGCATAGCTGACCTCGACCTCTGCAGGTAACCCATGCTTCTTTGTGCTCCTAGTATTAAGCTTAATACTGTTGCGTCTCCCATACCCTGACGAGGTGGTATTGGGAACGTCCTATCCCTGAATTCCTATCTGAAGGTCTCAAGGTCAACTTCATAGGACGAGTCACACTCTCCTCCACACACTGCTTATGTAGGCCACTCGTTCCTAGCGATGCTAGGAACTTGTGAGGTACAGGGGCTCCCTCTCTCTAGTGCTTCTCACTGAGGGATCGAGCCCCCAGGCAAGCCGAAGTCAGTAAGGCTGGGGACTTTCCACCCTTCCTAAGGGGTAAGTCACCCAATGTAAATAGCATGGTTTGTATTTCGTTTACGGAACAAATGACAAATTCAAAGATATAATTTGTATTTTTCCTAACCATACAAACCTTAGCTATTTACACATATGTGCCCGCCATCCCTGACCCCCAAGTCAAGTCCTACCTCTTAAGTGAAGTGAAGCAAGTCACCGGTGTGTGGGGAGGGGAGGGGTAGCAAGCTACCCTTCCCCTATCCCCCACTAACTAGCGCGGGGGTAATTAACCCTCGTTAAAACTATTGGCTCGTCATTTCAGCTGCGCTAAAAGGTAAACCCAATGTAAATAGCTAAGGTTTGTATGGTTAGGAAAAATACAAATTATCTTCGAATTTGTCATGTTAAGATTGGCTGAATAAGATATTTTAACCCTGCTATCTCCAATGGACGTACTGGTACGTTTCACAAAACTCATCCCTTAACCCCCATGGACGTACCGGTACGTTGTTGCAAAAAGCTGCTATTTGCATTTTTTTTTTTTTGCATATTTTTGATAACTTTATGAGAAACTTCAGGCATTTTCCAAAATAATGAGACCAACCTGACCTCTCTATGACGAAAATTAAGGCTGTTGGCGCAATCTAGAAAAAAAAAATATTGCAAAACTTGCTTGAAAAAGAAAAACGCCTGGGGGTTAAGGGTTGGAAAGTTCCAAATAGCATCGGGGGTAAAAGGGTTAAGGGGTTACATTATAGGAATTTAGATTTTTTTTATTTTTTATTTATTGTATTGTATTTCCAGATGAATTACGTAAGATTAGTCAATCCTGGGGTAGGGGGTGGAGGGGGTGGTGGCGGGGGAGGCACCACCCTGATAAAGCAGTCGCCCCAAGTTAACAAACCCATTGCCCCTGCGCCCACTCAGCCGATTAAAATAAAAGCAATGCCCATTGCACCCAATCAACAAGTAAGTTTAGAATGGAATGATTGGTATTGTAAGAGTAGATAATTGTCTTGAATAATTATTAGTAACATTTTGTAATGTAGATTGTTGGACTTTCTTACTTAACAGCCGTTTCGAGTCTATTGCTGGAAAAAGGCCTCAGGCATATCTATTGATGTCTGGGGTTTGACCAGTTTCCCTTACATGTTTTGCATTGCAGCTGATTTTAATCTAGCTATTCAAACTATATTTTTGTATTGTTTACACATTGCATGGTAACAAGAAATTGAAATATAAAAACTTAATTGTTTGACTTACAAGTGGCGGGGAATGTCACTACAATTAAAACTTAAGATTTGGAAAACATGAGGTTGTATAACTTATTATATATATTTCAGACCAACAAGCAGCGCGTTATTATTCCGGTATCAGGAACCATATCGGGTAATAATGTCAGTGGAGGAGTACCCATAAGGTCACAACCCGGAAGTCTTACCTTGCCTGCATCCGCATTACCGCCAGGTGTACTGTCCAATACTCAACCGGGGTCTGTTGTTATGATACCTGCCCATTATATGTCTCAGGTTAGTGGTAAAATCAGTTGTTTTAGTTTGTTTCATTATAACCCCATCAATTATATATTTCTGGTGCTTGAGTTTCATTTAAAAGAAAAAAGTTAAAGTTGCGGGTTTTAGGTCTCCACTGAGACGATTTACATCGTTCTCCTCGGGCGACCATAAGCCAGCAGGGACTATCACTAGTCCCCTCTAACCTCCCCCCCAGGCGCCACCCTGGGAGTACCCCCCGGTAGAAGGTCTCACGGTATTCGCGTCCCTGGCGGGGACCGAACTCGGGACCTCTGTAATAGAAATCCGCGACGCTACCAACCTTACTATCTGGAGTATTTATTATTATTACCTTCCCCATCGAAGTTTGAAGGAGGTTATGTTTTACCCCCTGTTTGTTTGTGAACAGCTTCCTGGCCATAATTTTAATCAGAGTAATGAAACTTGCAGGGATTAACTGTTATGTATGAAGTTGGAAATTATTAGATTTAGGAAGGTCAAGGTCAAAGGTTGAGGTCACGATCAAACAAAGAGTAGAGAAATAAGCTGCTGCGGCGGAAGTAAGTCTGCGCTCTACTGAGTGCCCCTCTAGTTATCCATGTGTTAATCTAACTCAAAACCAGTTAAAAAATCTTTGCAGATTGTGTATCAAAATACTTAACTACTTGTTTATGAATATATGTACCAATGAATGATCTCTATTTTCTTATCCAGATATACTTTCCCCAGCGTCCCTGAAGCAGAACCAGTAAAGATTGTTTTCTCTTGCTAATAATTTTTTGTTTTTGCAACGGGACGAGGGGGCTGGGAATCCTCTCTCCTGTATAAAATTCCTGCGAGACATCGACAAGGAGATGGAGCTGGGGGGAGAGTGACTGCTCCCCGCACTCTAGTTTTGGGTTGTTTGAATGTGCGTGGATGTAGTACGATAGAGAGTAAAAGATGTGAGATTGGAAGTATGTTTAGAAGTAGAAGGATGGATGTATTGGCCTTGTGTGAGACAAAGATGAAAGGAAAAGGTGAAGTGATGTTTGGTGAAATGTCTGGTAGAGTGTCTGGGATTGAAAGGGGAAGAGCGAGAGAGGGTGTGGCGTTATTGCTGAGTGAATGGATGACAGGTAAAGTAGTGGAATGGAAGGAGATATCATCTAGGTTAATGTGGGTAAGGGTTAGGTTGGGTAGGGAATGTTGGGCGTTTGTCAGTGCGTATGGGCCAGGTAGTGAGAAAAGTGAAGAAGAGCGGAATGAGTTCTGGAATGAATTAACTAGGTGTGTAGAAGGACTGGGTAGAAGGAATTATGTAGTTGTTATGGGTGACTTAAATGCTAGAGTGGGCGCTGGAGAGGTAGAAGGTGTCATTGGGAAGTATGGCGTACCAGGTGAAAATGAGAGTGGTGAGAGACTGGTAGACATGTGTGTTGAACAAGAGATGGTAATAAGTGCTAGCTTCTTTAAAAAGAAAGATAAAAATAAGTATACATGGGTAAGAGTGGCAAATGGAAGAGTAGTAGAAAGGGCATTAATGGATTATGTGTTGATAACTAAAAGAATGTTTGGAAGATTGAAAGACGTGCACGTGTTTAGGGGTATGGCTAACGGTATGTCTGATCATTTTTTGGTGGAAGGAAAATTAGTTGTAGCAAAAGAGTGGGGGAATAGAGTAGGTGGATGTAAAAGGGAGGTAGTGAGGATTGAAGAGCTAATAAAACCGGGGGTAAAAAGTAAATATCAGGAAAGGTTGAAAATGGCATATGACGAGGTGAGAGTAAGAGAAACTGGTAATTTAGAGGAGGAGTGGAAGTTAGTAAAAGAAAATTTTGTTGGGATTGCAAGTGATGTATGTGGCAAGAAGGTTGTTGGAGGCAGCATGAGGAAGGGCAGTGAATGGTGGAATGAAGGAGTGAAGGTAAAAGTGGAAGAGAAAAAGAGGGCTTTTGAAGAATGGCTGCAGAGTAATAGTATAGAGAAGTATGAAAAATAGAGAGAGAAAAATGTGGAAGTAAAGCGCAAGGTACGTGAGGCAAAGAGGGCAGCTGACCTGAGGTGGGGTCAGGGATTGGGTCAGTCATATGAAGAGAATAAGAAGAAGTTTTGGAAAGAAGTGAAGAGAGTAAGGAAGGTTGGCGCAAGAATTGAAGAGACAGTGAAAGATGGAAATGGAAGGTTGTTAAAAGGAGAGGAGGCAAGGAAAAGGTGGGCGGAATATTTTTCAATATTTAACTTAGCCGGTGATTATATAAGCTGCAGCTCTGCTGCTCGACAGAAAACTCTACGGAAAAAATCCGCCAGCGATCGCTATGCAGGTAGGGGGTGTACTTCAACAGCGCCATCTGTCGTGCAGGTACTCAGTACTCATTGTAAACAAAGAACTCAATTTTCTCTCTGTCGTGCTACCGGCAAGACCTACTAATTCGCTGTTGCTAACTGGATTTGTTTTCACAACTATTTGGTGAAGTACACTATTCTAGTTTTAAGCTTTCGCTGTGCAGGCTTTCTCTTCAATAAATCCTTGCATTCTTTTTTTGATATCGGATTATTTGTTGATGACTTTGGATAGTTTTTGAATTCCCCTTTGACCAATTCAAAATGGCTGACCCTTCTCAAGTCCCAAAATTCAGGAAGTGTAATGCTAGGGACTGTTCAAGGCGTCTTCCGAAGGCCTCTATCGATCCTCACACCGTTTGTTCCAATTGTCGGGATAAAACCTGTCAATTGGAAGATCGATGTGAGGAATGCGTTGGGCTTTCGGAATTCGATTTTATCGAATTCCAAAAATATACACGTAGGCTAGAGAGAGATAGAGTCAGGAGAAGTTCATCTCGTTCTGTTGATTTTTCCTCTTGCCTACAACCAACCACACACACGGTTGTGCGTCCTGTGGACGCTGAGGCGACCTTCTTGCGCACTCCAGCTGAGAGAGTCCCGCCACCCATGCGGTCCAGTGTGCCCTGCCAGCCGCATGTTGACGTTCAGCGACGCACGGAACCTTCCGTTGACGTTCGCGAGGTACAACAACCGTCAGAGTTGTTTTGTTTTGACGCGGTGCGTCAACCTCCGCAACCCAGTGTGGTTGCCACTGCTCTCCCACATCAGACTAGACAGTCTGGAGTAGACGTTATGCGTCCCCGCGCCGCTATGGTTGTTGCCAGCTCACAGACTGGGCAACAGTTCCATGACGTTGCGTCCGGTTCAGTCACGCGTGCACCCGTGCGACCGGACTCAGCTAACCAGCCGATACCTACTCCATTGCCGCTTCCTCCTCAATACTCGGATGATGGACTCTCTGATGATGACGATGCGGCACACGTTGATGAACCACATTCGGACCTTGACGAGCCCAAGTCCACGCAACCCTCTTTGGACTTTAGAAAAGTTCTTGCTCTGTTCAAAGAGATGTTTCCGGACCAGTTTGTGTCTGTGGCTCCGCGCTCTCCTCCGTCAGAGTTTGCTTTAGGTACGCAGTCATCCTCGCCTGCCTTTACTAGACTCGTCCTCGCACGCTCGTCCAAGAGAGCTTTACGAGTTATAGGAGAATGGATGCAGTCCAAAAAGAGTCTAGGGAAGACAGCCTTTACGTTTCCCCCTGCTAGACTCTCTTCCAGATCGAGCGTCTGGTATGCCACGGGAGAAGTTCTCGGCTTGGGAGTTCCTGCCTCTGCCCAGGGCGACTTCTCAAGTCTTATAGACTCTCCCCGCAGGCTAGCCATAAGACGCTCTAAGATTTGCTGGTCACCTTCGGACCTAGACCATCTGTTGAAAGGGTTATTTAGAGCCTTCGAGGTCTTCAACTTTTTAGACTGGTGTCTGGGAGCTTTGAGCAGGAAGATCTCCCCGACTGAGAAGGAATCTTCCTTGCTCATCATGTCCTGCATGGACAAGGCCATACGTGACGGATCTAGTGAGCTTGCTGCATCGTTCGTATCCGGAGTCCTCAAGAAGCGTGAGAACCTTTGCTCTTTCCTGTCAGCTGGAGTGACACCGTGTCAAAGATCAGAACTTCTGTTTGCTCCTCTCTCTAAGTGCCTTTTTCCAGGGGACTTGATTAAGGAGATTGCTGCTTCTTTGATACAGAAGGACACCCATGACCTGGTTGCGTCCTCTGCCCGCAAAGCCACCCCCTTTGCCTACCTTGTCAGCTAGACCAAGGATGGACACTCCAGCGTCCCGATTTATTCCGCCCTTTCGTGGCAGAGCCTCCAGCAGAGGAGGTGCTCGTGCCGAAGGGAGACGTGGGAAGAAGAAAGGAACCAAGTCCTTTAAAGGCAGAGTCTGACTGCCAGCTTCTTCAGACAGCAGTGGGAGCCAGACTCAAGAACTTCTGGCAGACCTGGGAGAAGAGAGGCGCAGATACACAATCTGTGAAGTTGCTCAGAGAGGGGTACAAGATCCCGTTTGTACGAAAACCCCCTCTAGCAACGTCTCCCATCGATCTCTCTCCCAGGTACAGAGAGGAAGACAAGAGACGAGCTTTGAAACAGGAGGTGTCTCTCTTACTAGAAAAGGGAGCGGTAGTCAAAGTCCTGGACCATCAAACCCCGGGCTTCTACAACCGTCTCTTCTTAGTGGCAAAGAAGACAGGAGGGTGGAGGCCGGTGCTAGACGTCAGTGCGCTGAATGTCTTTGTCACAAAGCAGACGTTCTCCATGGAGACCACAAAGTCCGTTCTAGCAGCGGTCAGAAGGGAAGACTGGATGGTCTCTTTAGACCTAAGGGACGCATACTTTCACGTCCCCATCCACCCAGACTCCCAACCTTTTCTGAGATTTGTTTACGAAAAGGTTGTCTACCAGTTTCAAGCCCTGTGCTTTGGCCTAAGCACAGCTCCTCTTGTGTTTACGAGGCTGATGAGGAATGTAGCCAAATTCCTTCATTTAGCGGACATCAGAGCCTCCCTCTATTTGGACGACTGGCTTCTAAGAGCTTCTTCCAGTCGTCGCTGTCTGAAGGATCTAAAGTGGACTCTAGATCTGACCAAGGAATTGGGTCTCCTGGTCAATATGGAAAAGTCTCAAGTGGTCCCATCCCAAACTATTGTGTATTTAGGGATGGAGATTCACAGTCTAGCTTTTCGGGCTTTTCCGTCGGCCCCCAGAACAAGTCAAGCCCAGTTATGCATCCAGAACATGCTGAAGAAGGAACGATGTTCAGTCAGGCAGTGGATGAGTCTGATAGGGACGCTATCATCCCTGGAACAGTTCGTATCGTTAGGAAGACTACACCTCCGTCCTCTTCAATATCACCTAGCTGTTTACTGGAAAAAGGACAAGACGCTAGAAGCGGTCTCGATCCCCATTTCCGAGAAGATGAAGTCTTCCCTGACTTGGTGGAAGGACAGTATCAGCCTCAGAGAGGGTCTGCCCCTGGCTGTTCAGACTCCCAACCACGTTCTCTTCTCGGACGCATCGGACACAGGCTGGGGCGCGACATTAGACGATCGGGAATGCTCGGGAACTTGGAACTCGAGTCAAAGGACAATGCATATCAACTGCAAGGAGCTACTGGCAGTTCATCTGGCCTTGAAAAGCTTCAAGTCTCTCCTTCAAGGCAAAGTGGTGGAGGTGAACTCGGACAACACCACGGCTTTGGCGTACATCTCCAAGCAAGGAGGGACCCACTCTATGACGTTGTACGAGATCGCAAGGGACCTCCTCACCTGGTCAAAAGATCTAAACATTTCACTAGTAACGAGGTTCATCCAAGGCAACTTGAATGTCATGGCAGATTGCCTCAGTCGGAAGGGACAAATCATTCCAACAGAATGGACCCTACACAAGGATGTGTGCAAGAGACTGTGGGCCACATGGGGCCAGCCTACCATAGATCTCTTCGCAACCTCGATGACCAAGAGGCTCCCAATATATTGCTCACCAATCCCGGACCCAGCAGCAGTTCATATAGATGCCTTTCTCCTAGATTGGTCACATCTAGACCTATATGCATTCCCCCCGTTCAAGATTGTCAACAAGGTACTGCAGAAGTTCGCCTCTCACGAAGGGACAAGGTTGACGTTAGTTGCTCCCCTCTGGCCCGCGAGAGAATGGTTCACCGAGGTACTTCGATGGCTAGTAGACGTTCCCAGAAATCTTCCTCTAAGGGTGGACCTTCTACGTCAGCCACACGTAAAGAAGGTACACCAAGGCCTCCACGCTCTTCGTCTGACTGCCTTCAGACTATCGAAAGACTCGAGAGCTAGAGGCTTTTCAAAGGAGGCAGCCAGGGCGATTGCTAGAGCAAGGAGGACATCCACCCTTAGAGTCTACCAATCGAAGTGGGAAGTCTTCCGAAACTGGTGCAAGTCAGTATCAGTATCCTCGACCAGTACCTCTGTAACTCAAATAGCTGACTTCCTTTTATACCTGAGGAAAGAAAGATCTCTTTCAGCTCCCACTATCAAGGGTTACAGAAGCATGTTGGCATCAGTCTTCCGTCACAGAGGCTTAGATCTTTCCAACAACAAAGATCTACAGAACCTCCTTAAGTCTTTTGAGACCACGAAGGAGCGTCGTTTGGCTACACCTGGTTGGAATTTAGACGTGGTACTAAGATTCCTCATGTCAGAAAGGTTCGAGCCGCTACAATCAGCCACCTTTAAAGATCTCACTTTAAAGACTCTTTTCCTGGTTTGCTTAGCCACAGCTAAGAGTCAGTGAGATTCACGCCTTCAGCAGGAACATCGGATTTTCATCTGAAACGGCTACATGTTCTTTACAACTTGGTTTTCTAGCCAAAAACGAGCTACCTTCTCGTCCTTGGCCGAAATCGTTCGATATTCCAAGCCTATCAAATATGGTTGGAAATGAACTAGAAAGAGTCTTATGCCCTGTGAGAGCTCTTAAGTTCTATTTAAGACGAACTAAACCTTTACGAGGACAGTCAGAAGCTTTATGGTGTTCAGTTAAGAAACCATCTTTGCCTATGTCAAAGAATGCTTTATCCTATTTTATCAGACTGTTAATACGAGAAGCTCATTCCCATCTGAGTGAGGAAGACCAAGCTTTGCTGAAGGTAAGGACACATGAAGTTAGAGCTGTCGCAACTTCAGTGGCCTTTAAACAAAATAGATCTCTGCGAAGTATAATGGACGCAACCTATTGGAGAAGCAAGTCAGTGTTCGCGTCTTTTTATCTTAAAGATGTCCAGTCTCTTTACGAGAACTGCTACACCCTGGGACCATTCGTAGCAGCGAGTGCAGTAGTGGGTGAGGGCTCAACCACTACAATCCCCTAATTCCATAGCCTTTTTAATCTTTCTCTTGAAATGTTTTTATTGTTGTTTTTGGGTTGTCCGGAAGGCTAAGAAGCCTTTCGCATCCTGGTTGATTTGGCGGGTGGTCAAATTCTTTTCTTGAGAAGCGCCTAGATTAGAGGTTTTGATGAGGTCCTGTGGTATGGGTTGCAACCCTTCATACTTCATATCCTAGGGTCGCTCAGCATCCTAAGAGGATCGCGAGGCTCCGTAAGGAAGACGTACTTAAAAAGGCAGAGTAATTGTTCAAGTCGACTTCCTTACCAGGTACTTATTTATTTTATGTTTGTTATTTTGATAACTTCTAAAATGAAATAAAAAATCCTTAGCTCATAATAATGTAAACATTTATTGCTGATCTCTACCCACCCCCCTGGGTGTGAATCAGCTTATATAATCACCGGCTAAGTTAAATATTGAAAAATGTTTTGATAATAAAATAAATTTTTGAATATACTTACCCGGTGATTATATATTAAAGGACCCTCCCTTCCTCCCCAATAGAAACGCAGTGGACCGAGGAGAAAATTGAGTTCTTTGTTTACAATGAGTACTGAGTACCTGCACGACAGATGGCGCTGTTGAAGTACACCCCCTACCTGCATAGCGATCGCTGGCGGATTTTTTCCGTAGAGTTTTCTGTCGAGCAGCAGAGCTGCAGCTTATATAATCACCGGGTAAGTATATTCAAAAATTTATTTTATTATCAAAATAACATTTTGAAAGTTTGCTGAATGTTGAGGATAATAGGGAGGCAGATATAATTGCTGTTCCAGGTGTTGAGGTGCCAGTGATGGGAGATGAGAAAGAGAGAGATTACAATAGATAAAGTGAGGAGAGCACTAGATGAAACGAGAGTAGGAAAAGCATCTGGTATGGATGGTGTGAAAGCTGAGATGTTGAAAGAAGGGGGTGTGACTGTACTTGAATGGTTGGTGAGATTGTTTAATATGTGTTTTGTGTTGTCAATGGTACCAGTAGATTGGGTTTGTGCATGTATTGTACCACTATATAAGGGTAAGGGAGATGTGCATGAGTGTTGTAATTCAAGAGGTATTAGTTTGTTGAGTGTAGTTGGAAAAGTGTATGGTAGAGTATTGATTAATAGGATTAAGGATAAAACAGAGAATGCAATCTTGGAAGTACAGGGTGGTTTTAGAAGAGGTAGGGGTTGTATGAATCAGATTTTTACAGGTAGGCAGATATGCGAGAAATATTTAGCAAAAGGTAAGGAGGTGTATGTTGCGTTTATGGATCTGGAGAAAGCATATGATAGAGTTGATAGGGAAGCAATGTGGAATGTGATGAGGTTATATGGAGTTGGTGGAAGGTTGTTGCAAGCAGTGAAAAGTTTCTACAAAGGTAGTAAAGCATGTGTTAGAATAGGAAATGAAGTGAGTGATTGGTTTCCGGTGAGAGTGGGGCTGAGACAGGGATGTGTGATGTCGCCGTGGTTGTTTAACTTGTATGTTGATGGAGTGGTGAGAGAGGTGAATGCTCGAGTGCTTGGACGAGGATTAAAACTGGTAGGCGAGAATGACCATGAATGGGAGGTAAATCAGTTGTTGTTTGCGGATGATACTGTACTGGTAGCAGACACAGAAGAGAAGCTTGACCGACTAGTGACAGAATTTGGAAAGGTGTGTGAGAGAAGGAAGTTGAGAGTTAATGTGGGTAAGAGTAAGGTTATGAGATGTACGAGAAGGGAAGGTGGTGCAAGGTTGAATGTCATGTTGAATGGAGAGTTACTTGAGGAGGTGGATCAGTTTAAGTACTTGGGGTCTATTGTTGCAGCAAATGGTGGAGTGGAAGCAGATGTACGCCAGAGAGTGAATGAAGGTTGCAAAGTGTTGGGGGCAGTTAAGGGAGTAGTAAAAAATAGTGGGTTGGGCATGAATGTAAAGAGAGTTCTATATGAGAAAGTGATTGTACCAACTGTGATGTATGGATCGGAGTTGTGGGGAATGAAAGTGATGGAGAGACAGAAATTGAATGTGTTTGAGATGAAGTGTCTAAGGAGTATGGCTGGTGTATCTCGAGTAGATAGGGTTAGGAACGAAGTGGTGAGGGAGAGAACGGGTGTAAGAAATGAGTTAGCGGCTAGAGTGGATATGAATGTGTTGAGGTGGTTTGGCCATGTTGAGAGAATGGAAAATGGTTGTCTGCTAAAGAAGGTGATGAATGCAAGAGTTGATGGGAGAAGTACAAGAGGAAGGCCAAGGTTTGGGTGGATGGATGGTGTGAAGAAAGCTCTGGGTGATAGGAGGATAGATGTGAGAGAGGCAAGAGAGCGTGCTAGAAATAGGAATGAATGGCGAGCGATTGTGACGCAGTTCCAGTAGGCCCTGCTGCTTCCTCCGGTGCCTTAGATGACCGCGGAGGTAGCAGCAGTAGGGGAGTCAGCATTATGAAGCTTCATCTGTGGTGGAAATGTGGGAGGTTGGGCTGTGGCACCCTAGCAGTACCAGCTGAACTCGGTTGAGTCCCTGATTAGGCTGAAGAAACATAGAGAGTAGAGGTCCCCTTTTTGTTTTGTTTCATTGTTGGTGTCGGCTACCCCCCAAAATTGGGGGAAGTGCCTTGGTATATGGATGGCAACTGGTCTTGCTTGTGGGTAGTTCCATAGGTGAAAAAAGTGAGGATGAGGTAGGCAGCAGTCCACTGCCCTGGAAATGAGAGGTGCTCATGCTTGAGCATTTTATAAGAGATTGAGGTTTCCATCAATAAGACAAATGAATTTGAAATAAATGATGAAATATATTGGAACCTTGCATGTATTTTTAGTATGTAGCAGTACACTGTGTATACTGTATGTAAAGGATATGACAGCATGAAGCACATTTTTAATGGAATGCTGTGCAATAGTTAGATACTATAGAATAAGGAAAAAGTAAATGACTGGTGCCAGAGCTGCAGTACTTGTGACTTTTCCAGCCAGTAATTTTTATATCTAAGATTTCTTGTCTGGATAAATAACAGGCTTTTATAGAAAAAGTATATCGGTATCAAAATGCATTAAAAGACAATGTTGGTTTGGGTTGGGGTTTTTCCTCATTAATTTGTGTAATGTGGATATTTAGTTAATAGTCCACATACCCAACCATTGAATGCAGAGAAGACGGCTCAACACTGATAGGTACACTTTTTTTTCAATGTACAGCAGATTGTCAAATCATGGAAATACGTAAAGCCATTACGGAAATAATGTCAGTCTTCAACATTTGGTCAATATATTATTAATATCAAGTTATTTTTTTTTTGCTTTTGCATAGATTTATTCATTTGAATAAATAATGATGTTTTCTTTGCCATTGTGATTTTTGTATAGATTAGTTTTGTAGATTTGTTTTATGCACGGCGTTGGTTTAAAAGATTTAGTATTTGTCATAATTTGTAAATCGACTTAACGTGAAATCTTCCTTTGCAGCTTCAGCAGCAATCAACAAACGCAAATACCACAACTGTTCAGGTGTCGTCTCAAGCGCCGCCTGGAACCATAATACAACAACCTCCAAAGCCACAACCTCCTCGCAATCTCATTGATGCCAATGGAATAAGACCTAGAAAACCCTGTAATTGTACAAAAAGCCAGTGTCTTAAATTGTAAGTATATGGTAACTTTTTGGGATATCTATTGTTTGGGGTTTTACTTCTGATAATTTTTGTATGGGAGTTTTGGTGTTTCATATCTTTTTTGTGATGTTGGAAAGATGATTAATGTTAATCATCCAGAGTTCTTTGAATATGCTTTCTTCCTCCCTTCCTCCAAAAGTATATGGATGGATGTGAAGGGAATTTCCCGAGAGGATTTGCCATAGGCATGGGATTGGTATCCTCCCTGCTCAAGTCATGTACAATCCTCTTAATCACTGCTAACAACATGAAGCTTTGATGAATGTCATCGTTGAAAGAGTAACTTGCTTCATTCATTGAGGTATCCTGAGTAGAATTCCAGTTCCTTAGGTGAGAACCTAACCAGAAAATATTTTTTAGCTCTGACCTGTCTAGAATAAAAATTAATTGAAAGACCTCAGGATTATGTCAAAGGAAAGTTTATTATAACCCCTTCACTACAATGACGTTGTTCTGTCAAAACGTGCCTGGTAATACACATCGTGAGGTCGGGGTACGTCATCATTATTATTATTATTATTGTTGTCATCATCATCATTGTTATTATTACAAGCTAAGCTACGAAAGAGTGTAGCACATGGTTGTATATCACTCAGTTCACACTCAGGAAATTTCACTAAAAAATCTCTCCCTAATATTATCCCCTCCTCCTCCTGTCTCCAGCCAACCAACAGTCTGGGATTCTAGCCTTTATTTCTAAATACAATATGTAAAAGCTATTTTTTTTTTTTTTCGTTGCCATACAATAGTCACACCACTCTCTTTAGCCATTGGCGACATCCCCTACCTGAGGCATTACTCAAACCTTCCGACACCCCCAGCTTGGAGACGTAGGGATCCTCACATCCCATCCTACCACCAACCAAAATACTTGCGATTCTAGTCTTTATTCATGATTATTTAAGGTCTATTTTAGTGTATTTGCATCTCACCTCACCACCAACTAAAATACTTGCGATTCTAGTCTTTATTCATGATTATTTAAGGTCTATTTTAGTGTATTTGCATCTCACCTCACCACCAACCAAAATACTTGCGATTCTAGTCCTTATTCATGATTATTTAAGGTCTATTTTAGTGTATTTGCATCTCACCTCACCACCAACCAAAATACTTGCGATTCTAGTCCTTATTCATGATTATGCAAGGTCTATTTTATTGGTCTTTAATGTTTTCATAGTGTTTAAATTGCAGAGAAATTCTGTTCACCTCTGACAAGTCCAACCTACGAGGAGACTAAAATTTACCAGTAATGCAAATTGTTGACACATAAGAAGATTTGTCATGTTCTTATTTTATTCTTTTTCTCTCGACTATTATTTTTACCAAATAATATCTTGAAGTCTTGAATATTTCATATTAGTATTGTTAGTTATTTTGCCATGCTATGAATGTTGTATTCCTGCCTGATCTTCAATAGCTGATTCTTTATCTTGAATTGTTGGACAAAAGGTTGAGGTTTGTTAAATTCTTTATCCCTGAACTAGCTATCAACTTTGGATGCCGTCGTCCAGTTGGTGCATTTTGTATGCTGTGTAAGATTTTTCATGACTGTTCAACCTTTACATTCAGATCTTCCAAGAGTAAACAAGCCACCTCATAGTATTAGAAATGCTCTGGTTATGTTTTTGAAGTGATTCTCCCAATTATTTATTTGAATCGGTGGAATTTCAGAAGTTCGAGGTGGTTCTACTGCATTTTTGTTAATTAGTTGGTCTTAGTCTCTTTTCATAGATTATTTGGTATCTGATTTATTGTGTTATGAATATTATTTGATATATTTTGTTGTTTATCTTACAGTTCATTATGTATCCATTTAAATTATTTTTACTTGATGCGTTTCTTTTCTAAATAGGAGTCTTTGGCTTGTAGAATACTGCTTTTCCATCTAAGATTTCATATTTGGCTGTAATAATAATAATAATAATAATAATAATAATAATATTTGGATATAACCTTATTGCAGGTTTCCTTATGGTTTGTTGCTCCTTAGAAGGGTACTGAAAATATCTGCTGCTCCCTCCTCTTGGTATTTTCAGTTTTCTGCCAGCCAATATGATATTACTCATATTCTTAATAATACCCAAAGTTGTTACTGAATCGAGGTGCTTCTACACTTGGAATATGGTTCTCGAGTGTAAAACTTCTAAGGTCTACAAAGTTAGGTGGGGGTGATTGGTGTCCTCGTAGGACTGTGTTGCATTCCTCCATAACAATGATTGCCAGTAAGTAGAGAATCATCCAAATAATTTGTTCTTTTGTTCTTGATTGCCCTACATTGTGTGTGACACAGGCTCTTGCTTATCATCCTAATGAAGATGACTAAGTTAAGCCACCAAGAGCTGTGCCTTTGATACCTCTGATAAGAGGAATCAAGGAAGATATTTCTTTGGCCTTGGAGTATGCCTGAAGGAGGAGGATGATCCTGAGCTGAAAAGCTTTTCATCCTGTGATGCTCAAGAAGAGCAACTTATTAAAGTTATTTATTTCTCGTCTTTTTTTTTTGTATTTGTTTAACCTATTTGTGGTGTGCAAATCCGTACTCATTCATGCTTTGTATGATTTTCTGATGGTCCTACATAAAATCTAAGGTCATGGATACATATTCATTTTGGAAATATTTGTAAGAGGTCTCAACATTTTCAGTTTTTATTGAAAACATGAAAGTGTCGTGCACATAACTAATTGATAAGAAATGTTTTTGTAAAAGGAAATCTTTTGAAAGATTCCCTTTTCTTTTATTTCTCTATCTGTCATGGCACTTTTGGTCGTGCATCTAGCTAGCAATGCTATGGGACTGCGTTCGAGTCTCTGACCGAACAAGGGGAAGGGATGGGAGTATTCCTAAAAATTGAGATAAGTAAATCAGGTACCTAGTTAGCCGACCAATGTGGGTCACAGCTAGGATGGAGAGCGAAAGAAATAATGAGAGAAGAAAAGGTAATCTGAGGGACAATTGCTCTCTGAAAATTTGATGATAACCTCAGACATTTCTTCTAGGTGTATACATGTATATTTTGAATGATAAATCACCTTAAATTGTATGCTCTTAAAGTTTGTCATTTATTTGAATCCTTCAAGTATTTTTTCATCACACTTCTATGGTTACAGTAAGGCTTAAAAAGTTCAGTTATAAAAGGCCTACTAACCAGAAAATAAACTAACCTTAAGGCTAATATATTTTTATGTGCTAAATCAATAACAAATAAGATAGCAGGTAAAAAACGTTCAGTTATAAATATTGCTTAATTACCCTTAGAGAAGTATTTTTTAGTGTTCAGTGTATTGTGTGTATATTTGGTACGCAAGTGTTCCATTTATTATTTTATGCATCTATTACAGGTACTGTGATTGTTTTGCAAATGGTGAGTTTTGCAATAACTGCAATTGTTCAAATTGTTTCAATAACTTAGGTCATGAAGAAGATAGACAGAAAGCAATCAAGGCCTGTCTAGACAGAAATCCTCAAGCATTCCGGCCAAAAATTGGAAAGGGAGGCACTGACAATGAGAGAAGACATAATAAAGGATGTAACTGCAAACGTTCTGGTTGCCTTAAAAATTACTGCGAATGTTACGAAGTAAGTCTCATTTATTTGTATTTTCAAGAGTAAGGGTTTGAAATTCCGTTAGAGGAT
Organism: Palaemon carinicauda; assembly: GCF_036898095.1. NCBI lineage: Eukaryota > Metazoa > Arthropoda > Malacostraca > Decapoda > Palaemonidae > Palaemon > Palaemon carinicauda. The sequence goes on along the minus strand of NC_090728.1, from coordinate 187,772,684 downwards.
TTTTAGATATTTTCTTTTAAGCATAGGGAAAATGTAGCTAACTGTAGCTAAAGGGTCTTTTTAGCTATTCTTTAAGTCCCTAGCTGCATCCTTTCATCATGCTCTTATTTCAGAAAATTAAAAAGTGGAAGAAAAATCTTGCAAAAGAAAAAAATGTGTGGAAAATGAGGGAAATAAAATGTAAGATAGAAAATGCAGAACAAAAGATTATGCAGTCGAAAGAAAATGAAAAAAGGGACTTAGAAGAAAGGACACTTCAAAATATAAAAAGAAACCCCAAAGTACTTTACTCCTATGCAAAAAAGATGAATAAAAGGAGAATAGAAATAGGCCCTCTAAGAATTGAAGGATGGCTAACGAATGAAAAAAAGGAAATATGCAACATATTAGCAGAAAAATATAAGAGTGAGTTCACGCCAAGAATTGCGAATGAGAATGATGAAACAGAAATGAGAGAAGAAAATGTTGAATATCTAACGGATATAGATATTAATGAAGCAGATATTGTCACGGCTATAAACGAAATTAAAAATGGATCGGCAGCCGGACCAGATGGAGTTCCAGCGATTTTGTTAAAAAAAACTGCAAACACTATCGCGAAGCCACTTGCAATACTGCTAAGACAGAGTATAGATATGAGCGAGATATATGTTAAACATAAATTAGCTTATATAACCCCTATCTTCAAAAGTGGATCAAGACTAGAGGCAAGCAATTATAGACCTGTTAGTCTAACATCACATATTATGAAAGTGTATGAGAGGGTAATAAAAAAGAAAATAATGAACCATTTGGTCAAAAATAATTTGTTTAATATGGGTCAACACGGTTTCGTACCTGGAAAAAGTACACAGACCCAACTGATAGCTCACTATGAAAACATATACAATAATATGATAAATGAAAAAGACACAGATGTGATCTATCTAGATTTTGCAAAAGCCTTTGACAAGGTAGACCATAACATATTGGAGAAAAAAATGAGAAAGCATAATATTGTGGGAAAGATAGGAAAATGGGTAAAAGAATTCCTGCAAAACAGAAAACAGATAGTGGTTGCAAATGACGAGAAATCAGATGAAGCCCAGGTAATATCTGGTGTGCCCCAAGGTACGGTATTAGCTGCACTGCTATTTGTTATTATGATCTCAGACATAGACTGTGATGTTGAAAACTCCGTAGTGAGAAGTTTCGCCGATGACACAAGAATAAGTAGAGAAATTACTTGTGATGAAGATAGGAACTCACTACAAAGAGATCTAAACAAAATATATGAATGGGCGGAGATAAATAGGATGGTATTTAACTCCGATAAATTCGAATCAATAAATTATGGAAACAGAGAAGGAATGGTGTATGCATACAAGGGACCTAATAATGAGACAATCCCAAACAAGGAAGCAATTAAAGACCTTGGTGTAATTTTAAATAGGAATATGTTATGCAACGACCAAATAGCAACACTGTTGGCTAAATGTAAAGCAAAAATGGGAATGTTATTTAGACACTTTAAAACAAGAAAAGCTGAACACATGATTATGCTTTACAAAACTTATGTGCGTAGTACACTCGAGTACTGCAATGTGATATAGTACCCACACTACCAAAAGGATATTGCGCAAATAGAGAGTGTACAAAGGTCCTATACTGCTAGAATAGAAGAAGTTAAGGACCTTGATTACTGGGAAAGACTGCAATTTTTAAAACTATACAGTCTAGAAAGGAGAAGAGAACGCTACATGATAATACAAGCATGGAAGCAAATAGAAGGAATTGCTGAAAACATCATGGAGCTTAAAGTATCAGAAAGAGCAAGCAGAGGTAGATTAATAGTACCAAAAAGCATTCCAGGTAAACTGAGAAAGGCGCACAGGACATTAATCCACTACGCACCAGCATCGATAATGCAGCGACTATTTAATGTGCTGCCAGCTCATCTAAGAAACATATCAGGAGTGAGCGTAGATGCGTTTAAAAATCAGCTCGATAAATACCTAAGATGCATCCCAGACCATCCAAGACTGGAAGATGCAAAATACACCGGAAGATGTATTAGCAACTCTCTGGTGGATATACGAGGTGCCTCACACTGAGGGACCTGGGGGAACCCAAACAAAAAATAAGTAAGTATAAGTAAGTAACCTCTATTAATATTTCCTAGTGATGGTTTATATAACCCAATTTCCATGAATCCACTCAAGGTATTGTACCACGACCTCCTCGAGACTTGACAGATCGACCGATATTCCTACCTCACAGAAACAGGTCGAGGTGTCCAGAGTCTGTCAGCTATGAGCAGGGATTAAAATTATTGGCTAACACAGTAGGAATCCCACTCAGCTACCATTACTCTTAGGATTGCAAATATGGGTTGAGTATAGGAATTTTAGTGCCCACAGTACTTAAGTACGGATAGGAAGGGTCATGTTTTATTATGGTAATGAGTTAGAAAAATAATAGCAAATGCTTGGATGAAGTTGGAAAAAGAATGTTAGACTAAGAATACCTATCTGAAGTTGGAAAAAGAATGTTAGACTAAGAATACCTATCTGAAGTTGGAAAAAGAATGTTAGACTAAGAATACCTATCTGAAGTTGGAAAAAGAATGTTAGACTAAGAATACATATCTGAAGTTGGAAAAAGAATGTTAGACTAAGAATACCTATCTGAAGTTGGAAAAAGAATGTTAGACTAAGAATACCTATCTGAAGTTGGAAAAAGAATGTTAGACTAAGAATACATATCTGAAGTTGGAAAAAGAATGTTTGACTGAGAATATCTATGTCAACAGACCAAAAATTTAGGATTTGTCTAAAACGGAGCTGAAAGGGGTTCCCCACCCTACTGAATTATTTTATATTGTCTAATACTATTTTTATTTTGCTCTACAATCCATGTCCCCAATGTCAGTTAATTGTATAGAAGCGACTGGTCGGTAAGACCTGTATGACATAAGTAACATATCTGAATGCTAGAGTAAATGCAAAGTTCTTGTAAAATGGTGTTAAAGACTTTTTTCTTTCTTTCTTCCAGGCTAAAATTCCCTGTTCCAGTATATGTAAATGTGTAGGATGTAAAAATGTAGATTTGAACCCGGCCGTGGAACGAAAGGGATTGATGCAGCTTGCAGAGTGTGCCGAAGCAAGAGTGAACCAACAGAATGCCGTTAAATCCAAACTTCCGTCTCTGTCTCATCATTCACCTTCCAAGATGTTCTTGCCTGCATCAGCAAAGTAAGAATCTTCAGTATGGCATTGTTATTATTGTTTGCCAAATCTATTGGGAAATACTTTTTTCAAAATTGTTTCTTCCTTGCCTGTACCTTAACCCTTTTACCCCAAAAGGACATACTGGTACGTTTCACAAAACTCATCCCTTAACCCCCATGGACATAATGGTACGTCCTTGCAAAAAACTGCTATTGACATTTTTTTGCATATTTTTGATAACTTTATGAGAAACTTCAGGCATTTTCCAAAATAATGAGACTAACCTGACCTCTCCATGACGAAAATTAAGGCTGATAGCGCAATTTGAACAAATATATTGCAAAACGTGCTTGAAAGAGAAAACGCCTGGGGGTTAAGGGTTGGAAAGTTCCAAATAGCGTTGGGGTTAAAAGGGTTAACAGAGATCTCGCTTTCTGTAGCTGCAATATATTCATCATTTTTTTTCTTTGACACCATGTTTCTCTCCCCTAACATATTTCTAGATGTATTAAAAGTAACTTACTAAAGTTTAATTTACATAAACTCCATGTGTCAAAACACCTCTTGTAGTATATGGAAAATTCTTTCTAGATATTATTTTAACCTGGAATAATTGTTGAACTGCATAGGCTATACAAATATACAGCAGGCGAGTCTGCCGCCAACATCTCTAGAAAAAACTATAAAAATTCTCATAAACCATCACATAATATCATTGAAGTCTGTTTCAATTAATAAATAGTATGATATATGAAATGAATAAATTGAGAATGAAGTAGTGCAAAATAAATTTCCGGTAGGATTATGGCTGTCATCAATACGAACAAAAAAATTTAGCGTTGGTATTATGCAATTTGAGAATTTTTTGATAGCTACTCAATATTCAATTAGTTTTTGTATAGAAGGCAGTACATTAACAATGGAAAATATTAGATGTTAATGACCAAATTTGAATCAATTGAGAAAAATTACCTACAGGAATTTTGTCAATCTTAGATGAATATCTTCTAAAAATGTACTAAATTCTTTATCTATTTGTGATGAAGTAGTTTAGTGGTTTTTCTTATGGTACTTTTATTATGGTTACGGTTGCTTTAATATTTAGAAAATTTAGCATTTAAAATACCAGTAATATTTAGAGAATGAGAATTGTACCTTCTTTTCAGGTCTGGATACTGTCGTATGAACCAAGAAGTTGTAGAAGCCACTTGCCAGTGCTTATTAGCACAGGCAGATAAAGCGCAAAGTGCTCTCGTCTCAAACGCCCAAATAGAGCTATCTGTCATTTCAGAATTTTCAAGATGTCTTATGCAGATTATTGGTAGCTATACAGCACGATCCAGAGGTAAGTGTTGTATTAAGAGTTCTTATATACTGTAATTATGCAAATAATTTCTTATATGGCCAGCTACGGTACTGTGGTGACTTGGTAACGGTTCTCTTAATGTTGTTGTTTTTTTTTTCTGGTAATGGACAAGACTCCAGAGATTCACTTTAAAGGTTGAAAATGTTTTAAATCCTATGGGTAGCTCTAGCTATGAATCCAATGAGTGGTTCAGTTCTTATAAGCAGACTGGGAATGTTGTAGTGAATGTTGCAGTCGATTCATAAAGTCTTTTTGAATGAAGGATTATAAGACCGTAATCACAAAAGCATCTAGGGAATGCATAGAGTGACTAATGGTTTCAGAAGATAGTGGACTTCCGTGACCTATCCTTGTAAAGTATTTTTTTACTGGAGAGTGAAATTACTTATAGAGTAAATGTGTCATAAAAACTTATTACTTTAAAATAGCCCATTTTCTTGGTTTTTGAATGTCAAGATGCATCGATACTTGTATAAAGAAAACAACTGAGCAAGTATGAACATATTTTAAGATGAATATGCAGTCTAAAACAAGAAGTTAATTTAGCATTTATTAAAACTTAAGCCCTTTGTTTCGTCGAAATTACAGCTGGAAAGCCCTACAGTATCAAAATAAGCATTGTGAACCTTTTAAATTGGTTACTTTTCAATATTAATCTTACCCGATGATCATGTAGCTGTCAACTCCGTTGCCCGACAGAAATCTACGGTCGGGATACGCCAGCGATCGCTATACAGGTGGGGGTGTACTCACCAGCGCCATCTGTGGTCAGGTACTCCAGTACTTCTTGTCAACAAGACCTCAATTTTTCCTCTGTCGTGCCACCGGCAAGACCTACATGGATACGCTATTGATTTTGGAGTCTTTTGTTCACGATTTGGTGAAGTATTTGCTCTGAAATTTAGCCTTCGCTGTACAGGAAGCTTTAGCCTTAGCTTAGCAAGCTTTTGGTATTAATTTGATTCATTGGTTAACGATCTTTGCTTTACTTTGGAATTCCCCCTTTGACTACTTCTAAATTCAAGATGTCTGACCATTCCCAAGTTCCTAAATACAGGCGATGTAGTGTTAGGACTTGTAATAGGCGTCTTCCGAAGGCCTCTGTTGATCCTCACACCGTATGTTCCAATTGTAGGGGAAAATCCTGTCAATTGGAAGATCGATGTGGGGAATGTGCTGGGCTTTCGGAATTCGATTTTAATGAATTCCTCAGATATACTCGTAGGTTAGAGAAGGAGAGAGATAGGAGGAGTTCTTCTCGCTCTTTGGATATTTCCTCTCCCCATGCCCCTCAACCTTTTCCTTCCCCTGTGGTGGTGACCCCCGAACCTGCTACGAGTGCTCAGCCTGCAATGGCTGATATGTTGCGTGCCATTCAGGCTCTCGGTGATAAGGTGGAGTCGTTGGTTAGTGACCGCAATCAGCTCTTGGCGGATGTCAGAGAGCTGAAAGCGAAGAGTGCAGTGGGAAGTGTTAGTGCTAGTGCTGTGCATAGTGTCAGTGTTGCGCATGAGGATACATCTGTGCGTGCCAGTCGTCCTCCCAGTCCGGGACCTCTTGCAAGCTCCCAAGCCCAGGGGAGAAGCAATGTCGAAGGACCAAAGGGTTCGGCAGGCCTTGATCGGCGCACAGATGTATCCTCAGTGGTTGCGGACGTATCTGCTAAGGATCGTCCCTTCCACTCCCAGACGAATGAGCCCTTACATTCCTCGTCTGTGGAAGAGGTTTCCAGGAGGAAACGGTGGACTAAGGTCTCACGACCGCTCAAACGTAAGGTCCCTTCCGAGCTAGTCCAACGGCCCAGGTGTAGCCACTGGGTCAGTTCGGACTCGCCGCAGTCATCTGATGACTGCACACCTCCTAAGAGAGGTAGAGTGGTCCCTCAACAGGCCTCTGCTCCAACCACAGTAGACCCTAAGTGGTCCATGCTGCAGACTATGCAGTCTCAGCTTGCGGCTTTTATGCAGGAGTATCAGGCAGAGAAGGTTAACACCCCTCCTCCTATGAGCGCTCCTCCACCGTTGCGCAGTCCTCACTGCCAGACGCATGTTCGTGCTGCACCTTCTGCTTACATGCGTGAGCTGCCGCATCGGGAGTTGCCGGGTTCCAGCACTATGCGGCATTCTCCTCAGCCCATGCAGCATGCTCTGCAGACCTTACAGCATGCTCCGCATACCATGCAGCATGAGCCGCATTCCATGCAGCATGAGCCTCATACCATGCAGCATGAGCCTCATCCCATGCAGCATGAGCCGCATGCCATGCAGCATGAGCCGCATGCCATGCAGCATGAGCCGCATGCCATGCAGCATGAGCCGCATCCCATGCAGCATGAGCCTCATACCATGCAGCATGAGCCTCATCCCATGCAGCATGAGCCGCATGCCATGCAGCATGAGCCGCATGCCTTACAGCATGCTCTGCATACCACACCGCATGCTCCTCAGCCCACCGCAGACCCTCCCTCACGCCGGCCCTCTGCTTTTGTTGTTACCAGCTCACAGTCTGTCCAGCAGAGGCATGATGATGGATCCGCAGGTACGCATGCACCCGTTCTGCAGGATTCAGCCGTTCAGCTTGCTGCTCTGCCTTTGCCTCTTACAACTCAACTGTCGGGTGAGGAGGTTTCTGAGGATGAAGCTGCTCATCTAGATGATCCTCATTCTGATGTTGAAGGACACAAGTCTTCGCCACCCTCCTTAGACTTCCGCAAAGTCCTTGCTTTGTTCAGAGAGTTGTACCCTGAACACTTTGTGTCTGCAACCCCTCGTTCTCCTCCCTCCGAGTTTGCTCTGGGCATGCAGTCTACTGCGCCTGCCTTTACCAAGCTTGTTCTCGCCAGATCATCAAGGAGAGCTTTGAGGGTTATGGGGGATTGGTTGCAGTCCAAGAAGCAACTGGGAAGGACCTCTTTTGTGTTTCCTCCTCCCAAGCTGGCTTCTAAGTCGGGCGTCTGGTATGCCACGGGAGAGGAACCTGGCTTGGGGGTTCCTGCCTCTGCCCAGGCCGACTTCTCAAGTCTGGTTGACTCTCCCCGCAGGTTGGCTATGAGACGTTCGAAGATCTGCTGGTCCTCTTCAGATCTTGATCACTTGTTAAAGGGAGTCTTTCGTGCCTTCGAGATATTCAACTTCCTCGATTGGTGTCTGGGAGCCTTGAGCAGGAAGACTGCCCCTTCTGACAAGGACTCAGCCATGCTGATCATGTCCAGCATGGACAAGGCAATACGAGATGGGTCTGGCGAGCTTGCGGCTTCTTATGTATCAGGGGTCCTCAAGAAAAGAGAACATCTGTGCTCCTTCTTATCTGCTGGTATCACCCCTTGCCAGAGGTCAGAGTTGCTGTTTGCTCCTCTTTCCAAGTGTCTGTTTCCGGAGGAGTTAATTAAGGGGATGGCAGCAGTTCACGTGGATGCCTTTCTGCTGGATTGGTCCCATCTCGACCTGTATGCATTCCCGCCGTTCAAGATTGTCAACAGGGTACTTCAGAAATTCGCCTCTCACAAAGGGACACGGCTGACGTTGGTTGCTCCCCTCTGGCCCGCGAGAGAATGGTTCACAGAGGTACTGCAATGGCTGGTCGACGTTCCCAGGACTCTCCCTCTAAGAGTGGACCTTCTGCGTCAAGCTCACGTAAAGAAGGTACACCCAAGCCTCCACGCTCTTCGTCTGACTGCCTTCAGACTATCGAAAGACTCTCAAGAGCTAGAGGCTTTTCGAAGGAGGCAGCCAGAGCGATTGCTAGAGCTAGGAGGACATCCACTCTCAGAGTCTATCAATCTAAATGGGAAGTCTGCCGAAGCTGGTGCAAGGCCAATGCAGTTTCCTCAACCAGTACCACTGTAACCCAGATTGCTGACTTCCTGTTACATCTAAGGAACGTTAGATCCCTATCAGCTCCTACGATCAAGGGTTACAGAAGTATGTTGGCAGCGGTCTTCCGCCACAGAGGCTTGGATCTTTCCTCCAACAAAGATCTGCAGGACATCCTTAGGTCTTTTGAGACCTCTAAGGAACGTCGGTTGTCCACTCCAGGCTGGAACCTAGACGTGGTCCTAAGGTTCCTGATGTCATCTAGATTTGAACCGCTCCAATCAGCCTCTTTCAAGGACCTCACATTAAAAACTCTTTTCCTCGTATGCCTAGCAACAGCTAAGAGAGTAATTGAGATCCACGCCTTCAGCAGGAACATAGGTTTCACATCGAAAACGGCTACATGTTCCTTGCAGCTCGGTTTTTTGGCTAAAAACGAGCTTCCTTCACGTCCTTGGCCTAAATCGTTCGAGATCCCTAGCCTATCCAACTTGGTGGGTAACGAGCTGGAGAGAGTACTTTGCCCAGTCAGAGCTCTTAGGTACTATCTGAAAAGGTCAAAACCCTTACGAGGACAATCAGAAGCCTTATGGTGTGCTGTTAAGAAGCCTTCGCTACCAATGTCTAAGAACGCAGTTTCTTACTACATCAGGCTTCTGATTAGAGAAGCTCATTCTCATATGAAGGAAGAAGACCTTGCTTTACTGAAGGTAAGGACACATGAAGTGAGAGCTGTGGCTACTTCAGTGGCCTTCAAACAGAACCGTTCTCTGCAGAGTGTTATGGATGCAACCTATTGGAGAAGCAAGTCAGTGTTCGCATCATTCTATCTCAAAGATGTCCAGTCTCTTTACGAGAACTGCTACACCCTGGGACCATTCGTAGCAGCGAGTGCAGTAGTAGGTGAGGGCTCAGCCACTACATTCCCATAATCCCATAACCTTTTTAACCTTTCTCTTGATTGCTTTTATTGTTGTTTTTGGGTTGTACGGTCGGCTAAGAAGCCTTCCGCATCCTGGTTGATTTGGCGGGTGGTCAATTCTTTCTTGAGAAGCGCCTAGGTTAGAGGTTGTGATGAGGTCCTTTAGTATGGGTTGCAGCCCTTTATACTTCAGCACCTAAGAGTCGTTCAGCATCCTAAGAGGACCGCTACGCTCAGTAAGGAAGACGTACTTATTAAAGGCAGAGTAATGGTTCAAGTCGACTTCCTTACCAGGTACTTATTTATTTTATATTGTTATTTTGAATAACTAATAAAAATGAAATACGGGATACTTAGCTTCTTTGTTAACATGTATACTGGTCTCCACCCACCACCCTGGGTGTGAATCAGCTACATGATCATCGGGTAAGATTAATATTGAAAAATGTTATTTTCATTAGTAAAATAAATTTTTGAATATACTTACCCGATGATCATGATTTAAAGGACCCGCCCTTCCTCCCCATAGAGAACCAGTGGACCGAGGAGAAAATTGAGGTCTTGTTGACAAGAAGTACTGGAGTACCTGACCACAGATGGCGCTGGTGAGTACACCCCCACCTGTATAGCGATCGCTGGCGTATCCCGACCGTAGATTTCTGTCGGGCAACGGAGTTGACAGCTACATGATCATCGGGTAAGTATATTCAAAAATTTATTTTACTAATGAAAATAACATATTTCTATAAGAAAGTTATGCCTTTAGTTCCTTATATTAAAATGTTTGTTTATAATAATTGACAAGTGAAATTGTTATCAGTTTTCTAATATAAAAAACAACCTGGTACAAAAATAATTATATAAAAAACCCCAATTTCAATATTGATTGTAGGCTTGCTTTCATTAGAAATGAAGTGCCTTATCTTATTTAAGGAATAGATCGGGATTGACATAAAGTGATAATGCTCGACCAAGATCTTTACCACAGAAACTTTGGTAGCTGAAAATGAATACAATATTACTTCAAAAGAAACTGCTTCTTGTAAAACTTGAACGAAGGCCCTCAAAAATCTACACATTTTAGCGCATCTTCAAAAATGTCACCTTTATTTAAAATAGATGGCCAATTCACTCAGTAATCAGGTAATACTTTTGACTGATGTGTGTAGGACCCAGTAGGCAACTAGAAGAAAGACAGTCCCCTGGCTGAAAGTTAGAAATGGAAGGAACTGTACTGCCTGCAAATTGGTCACACTCCCTTGACCCCATGGGTATTTAATAAATAACCATCATCTCAACCATAGTGTAGACCTTACAGAGCAGCACTTACATATATTTTTTGACATCCTCAAAGGAAATTTTGGTTAGTCTTATATTTTCCATTTAATCAATGAAGTTATTTAGGAGTTGTGATTTATATTTTATTTAAAAGAACCCACTTTGCTACTATTCCAGTGAAAGTTCAAAAGAATTGTAATCCAATGATCTCGTTGAATTTTTTAATAATAAAATAATAATGAAAATTATGGTTGTGTACATAAATTCCAAGCATACTAATCGGGAACCGAGGTTCTGTTGATTGGACAGGAATCCGTATTCAGCTTCACTTCCCTTGCCTAAAGAATCTGGACCCCTTTTGGCATATTAGTTATATTAACTTCTTGTTTTTGGTCTGGCTCATATCTCAAGAAAATTTGCAGCATCGTACCTAGCACAGATTATGTTGGTGTCCCTGGTGGTAAAAATTAGAGGCAATATACTGTAGATGTAGAGCTACTGCTACTCTGCACTAGATCTTCTTTAGATGATAAGTCTTATAAAAAGAAAAGGGATGGTAAGCACATTAGTTCTATAGGAAGGATGTAATGGAGGAGTGGTAGCTGAAGCAGTCGATATGGACCCTTGTGGTCGGTAGAGAAAGTCCTCGCTGGAAGATAGAGTCTTAAATTGTCACTGCCCATAGTATTAGTCAGACCATGTTACTCATGTTATAATGAGTGTTAGATTGATATCAAGATGGTTGTGGAATAGGGGACCTTCCCATAAACAATTAGTCATGAAACTGATCTGGTTGCCTGTCTTGGATAAAACTTCAAAACTGTCTGTGGTGATTGCCACTTCTTTTTATTAGCAGGGTTCAAGTCTTTGTCAGGATTTGTACTGGTAACCAGTGAGATTGCTAGCCCGGATCAATACCTGTCTAGGACTGTACGTTACGACCTCTACCAAGGGCTTGAGTTATCTCGTTTTGTTGTGAACTTGGTTTGGGGTATTAAGCCATCAAAGAGGCTTTGCTAGAAGCTTCAAGTTGATTAGAGCTAGACTAAACTTGGTTCTATGGAGTTGATTTGATCCTTGTCCAGTCATCACTAATGTTCTTTCACATGTACCCGAGATAAAAACAAATACTTTATTTTGCCGGTGTCGTTTTTGTTTATACAGTATTATATTTCATAAATCAATATCCTGTTTCTCTACCATAGTTTATTTTTCTCTCCAGTATTGTTAATCAATAATTAAATTTTAAAACTCCTCTACCACACTTAGGTCCTCCTTATATACTGTAATTATGCAAATAATTTCTTATATGGCCATCTACGGTACTGTCCATGCTTCAGGAAACTCTGATGACTTGGTAATGGTTCTCTTGATAATGTTGTTGTTGGTTTTTTTTTTTCCGAAATGTTTTAAATCCTATGTGTAGCTCTAGCTATGAATCCATTGAGTAGTTCAGTTCTTATAAGCAGACTGGGAATGTTGTAGTGAATGTTGCAGTTGATTCATAAAGTGTTTTTGAATGAAGGATTATAAGGCCATAATCACAAAAGCATCTAGGGAATGCATAGAGTGATTAATGGTTTCAGAAGATAGTGGACTTCCGTGACCTATCCTTGGACAGGGCTATGAAAATTTCCCTAGTATTTGAAGAGTACAGTACTTCAATTTATTGTTGCAGCCGTATTTCTGGTGCGGTTTGCTATCCTGGCTAAGATACAAATGTGTTGGTGAACATTTATCTACATGTTACTAGTAAGAATGACTGTCCTGTTGATCAATAGATTTGCTAGAATGGTTCATATTTTCTGGACTTTAGCAGTTCTTGTCCACTAACAAATGTAAATGTCATACTTCTGGCAAGATAACTAAAATATTGAAGTTGAAAATAAGTTTACAATTGTTTTTTATACATTTCTTTTTCTCATAACAACCTGTGGATCTATTTTTGATAGGGTAATTTAGGAAGATGTTAAAATCAAAGTATTATGAACACTTACAAAATTCTTAAACAATGGCTCAACTATACTGTATGTACCAAGAGAAGAACACGTTAAGTGAGAGTTCTGAAACAAGGAATGGCACAGGTTCACTAGTTCTGAAACAAGGAATGGCACAGGTTCACTAGTTCTGAAACAAGGAATGGCACAGGTTCACTAGTTCTGAAAAAAGGAATGGAACAGGTTCACTAGTTCCGAAACAAGGAATGGAACAGGTTCACTAGTTCTGAAACAAGGAATGGCACAGGTTCACTAGTTCTGAAACAAGGAATGGCACAGGTTCACTAGTTCTGAAACAAGGAATGGAACAGGTTCACTAGTTCTGAAAAAAGGAATGGAACAGGTTCACTAGTTCCGAAACAAGGAATGGAACAGGTTCACTAGTTCCGAAACAAGGAATGGAACAGGTTCACTAGTTCCGAAACAAGGAATGGAACAGGTTCACTAGTTCTGAAATGAGGAATGGAACAGGTTCACTAGTTCTGAAAAAAGGAATGGAACAGGTTCACTAGTTCTGAAAAAAGGAATGGAACAGGTTCACTAGTTCCGAAACAAGGAATGGAACAGGTTCACTAGTTCTGAAAAAAGGAATGGAACAGGTTCACTAGTTCCGAAACAAGGAATGGAACAGGTTCACTAGTTCCGAAACAAGGAATGGAACAGGTTCACTAGTTCTGAAAAAAGGAATGGAACAGGTTCACTAGTTCCGAAACAAGGAATGGAACAGGTTCACTAGTTCCGAAACAAGGAATGGAACAGGTTCACTAGTTCCGAAACAAGGAATGGAACAGGTTCACTAGTTCTGAAATGAGGAATGGAACAGGTTCACTAGTTCTGAAAAAAGGAATGGAACAGGTTCACTAGTTCCGAAACAAGGAATGGAACAGGTTCACTAGTTCTGAAATGAGGAATGGAACAGGTTCACTAGTTCTGATACAAGGAATGGAACAGGTTCACTAGTTCTGAAACAAGGAATGGAACAGGTTCACTAGTTCTGAAACAAGGAATGGAACAGGTTCACTAGTTCCGAAACAAGGAATGGAACAGGTTCACTAGTTCCGAAACAAGGAATGGAACAGGTTCACTAGTTCCGAAACAAGGAATGGAACAGGTTCACTAGTTCTGAAATAATGGAACAGGTTCACTAGTTCTGATACAAGGAATGGAACAGGTTCACTAGTTCTGAAACAAGGAATGGAACAGGTTCACTAGTTCTGAAAAAAGGAATGGAACAGGTTCACTAGTTCTGAAACAAGGAATGGCACAGGTTCACTAGTTCTGAAACAAGGAATGGCACAGGTTCACTAGTTCTGAAACAAGGAATGGAACAGGTTCACTAGTAGTTCTGAAACAAGGAATGGCACAGGTTCACTAGTTCTGAAACAAGGAATGGAACAGGTTCACTAGTAGTTCTGAAACAAGGAATGGCACAGGTTCACTAGTTCTGAAACAAGGAATGGAACAGGTTCACTAGTTCTGAAACAAGGAATGGCACAGGTTCACTAGTTCTGAAACAAGGAATGGAACAGGTTCACTAGTAGTTCTGAAACAAGGAATGGCACAGGTTCACTAGTAGTTCTGAAACAAGGAATGGCACAGGTTCACTAGTTCTGAAACAAGGAATGGAACAGGTTCACTAGTTCTGAAACAAGGAATGGAACAGGTTCACTAGTTCTGAAACAAGGAATGGAACAGGTTCACTAGTTCCGAAACAAGGAATGGAACAGGTTCACTAGTTCCGAAACAAGGAATGGAACAGGTTCACTAGTTCTGAAATGAGGAATGGAACAGGTTCACTAGTTCTGATACAAGGAATGGAACAGGTTCACTAGTTCTGAAACAAGGAATGGAACAGGTTCACTAGTTCTGAAACAAGGAATGGAACAGGTTCACTAGTTCTGAAACAAGGAATGGCACAGGTTCACTAGTTCTGAAACAAGGAATGGAACAGGTTCACTAGTTCTGAAACAAGGAATGGAACAGGTTCACTAGTTCTGAAAAAAGGAATGGAACAGGTTCACTAGTTCCGAAACAAGGAATGGAACAGGTTCACTAGTTCTGAAATGAGGAATGGAACAGGTTCACTAGTTCTGAAATGAGGAATGGAACAGGTTCACTAGTTCTGAAACAAGGAATGGAACAGGTTCACTAGTTCTGAAACAAGGAATGGAACAGGTTCACTAGTTCTGAAAAAAGGAATGGAACAGGTTCACTAGTTCTGATACAAGGAATGGAACAGGTTCACTAGTTCTGAAACAAGGAATGGCACAGGTTCACTAGTTCTGAAATGAGGAATGGAACAGGTTCACTAGTTCTGAAATGAGGAATGGAACAGGTTCACTAGTTCTGATACAAGGAATGGAACAGGTTCACTAGTTCTGAAATGAGGAATGGAACAGGTTCACTAGTTCTGATACAAGGAATGGAACAGGTTCACTAGTTCTGAAACAAGGAATGGAACAGGTTCACTAGTTCTGAAACAAGGAATGGCACAGGTTCACTAGTTCTGAAACAAGGAATGGAACAGGTTCACTAGTTCTGAAATGAGGAATGGAACAGGTTCACTAGTTCTGATACAAGGAATGGAACAGGTTCACTAGTTCTGAAACAAGGAATGGAACAGGTTCACTAGTTCTGAAACAAGGAATGGAACAGGTTCACTAGTTCTGAAACTAGGAATGGCACAGGTTCACTAGTTCTGAAACAAGGAATGGAACAGGTTCACTAGTTCTGAAACAAGGAATGGAACAGGTTCACTAGTTCCGAAACAAGGAATGGAACAGGTTCACTAGTTCTGAAATGAGGAATGGAACAGGTTCACTAGTTCTGAAACAAGGAATGGAACAGGTTCACTAGTTCTGAAACAAGGAATGGAACAGGTTCACTAGTTCTGAAAAAAGGAATGGAACAGGTTCACTAGTTCTGATACAAGGAATGGAACAGGTTCACTAGTTCTGAAACAAGGAATGGCACAGGTTCACTAGTTCTGAAATGAGGAATGGAACAGGTTCACTAGTTCTGAAATGAGGAATGGAACAGGTTCACTAGTTCTGATACAAGGAATGGAACAGGTTCACTAGTTCTGAAATGAGGAATGGAACAGGTTCACTAGTTCTGATACAAGGAATGGAACAGGTTCACTAGTTCTGAAACAAGGAATGGAACAGGTTCACTAGTTCTGAAACAAGGAATGGCACAGGTTCACTAGTTCTGAAACAAGGAATGGAACAGGTTCACTAGTTCTGAAATGAGGAATGGAACAGGTTCACTAGTTCTGATACAAGGAATGGAACAGGTTCACTAGTTCTGAAACAAGGAATGGCACAGGTTCACTAGTTCTGAAACAAGGAATGGAACAGGTTCACTAGTTCTGAAAAAAGGAATGGAACAGGTTCACTAGTTCCGAAACAAGGAATGGAACAGGTTCACTAGTTCACAGGTTCACTAGTTCTGAAACAAGGAATGGAACAGGTTCACTAGTTCTGAAATGAGGAATGGAACAGGTTCAATAGTTCTGATACAAGGAATGGAACAGGTTCACTAGTTCTGAAACAAGGAATGGCACAGGTTCACTAGTTCTGAAACAAGGAATGGAACAGGTTCACTAGTTCTGAAAAAAGGAATGGAACAGGTTCACTAGTTCCGAAACAAGGAATGGAACAGGTTCACTAGTTCTGATACAAGGAATGGAACAGGTTCACTAGTTCTGAAACAAGGAATGGAACAGGTTCACTAGTTCTGAAACAAGGAATGGAACAGGTTCACTAGTTCCGAAACAAGGAATGGAACAGGTTCACTAGTTCTGAAACAAGGAATGGAACAGGTTCACTAGTTCTGAAATGAGGAATGGAACAGGTTCACTAGTTCTGAAATGAGGAATGGAACAGGTTCACTAGTTCTGAAACAAGGAATGGAACAGGTTCACTAGTTCTGAAAAAAGGAATGGAACAGGTTCACTAGTTCTGAAAAAAGGAATGGAACAGGTTCACTAGTTCTGATACAAGGAATGGAACAGGTTCACTAGTTCTGATACAAGGAATGGCACAGGTTCACTAGTTCCAAAACAAGGAATGGCACAGGTTCACTAGTTCTGAAACAAGGAATGGAACAGGTTCACTAGTTCTGAAAAAAGGAATGGAACAGGTTCACTAGTTCTGAAACAAGGAATGGAACAGGTTCACTAGTTCTGAAACAAGGAATGGAACAGGTTCACTAGTTCTGAAACAAGGAATGGAACAGGTTCACTAGTTCCGAAACAAGGAATGGAACAGGTTCACTAGTTCCGAAACAAGGAATGGAACAGGTTCACTAGTTCTGAAATGAGGAATGGAACAGGTTCACTAGTTCTGAAATGAGGAATGGAACAGGTTCACTAGTTCTGAAACAAGGAATGGAACAGGTTCACTAGTTCTGAAAAAAGGAATGGAACAGGTTCACTAGTTCTGATACAAGGAATGGAACAGGTTCACTAGTTCTGAAACAAGGAATGGCACAGGTTCACTAGTTCCGAAACAAGGAATGGCACAGGTTCACTAGTTCTGAAACAAGGAATGGAACAGGTTCACTAGTTCTGAAAAAGGGAATGGAACAGGTTCACTAGTTCTGAAAAAAGGAATGGAACAGGTTCACTAGTTCTGAAATGAGGAATGGAACAGGTTCACTAGTTCTGATACAAGGAATGGAACAGGTTCACTAGTTCTGAAAAAAGGAATGGAACAGGTTCACTAGTTCCGAAACAAGGAATGGAACAGGTTCACTAGTTCTGAAACAAGGAATGGAACAGGTTCACTAGTTCTGAAATGAGGAATGGAACAGGTTCACTAGTTCTGAAACAAGGAATGGAACAGGTTCACTAGTTCTGAAAAAAGGAATGGAACAGGTTCACTAGTTCTGAAACAAGGAATGGAACAGGTTCACTAGTTCTGAAATGAGGAATGGCACAGGTTCACTAGTTCTGAAACAAGGAATGGAACAGGTTCACTAGTTCTGAAAAAAGGAATGGAACAGGTTCACTAGTTCCGAAACAAGGAATGGAACAGGTTCACTAGTTCTGAAACAAGGAATGGAACAGGTTCACTAGTTCCGAAACAAGGAATGGAACAGGTTCACTAGTTCTGAAATGAGGAATGGAACAGGTTCACTAGTTCCGAAACAAGGAATGGAACAGGTTCACTAGTTCTGAAATGAGGAATGGAACAGGTTCACTAGTTCTGATACAAGGAATGGAACAGGTTCACTAGTTCTGAAACAAGGAATGGCACAGGTTCACTAGTTCTGAAACAAGGAATGGAACAGGTTCACTAGTTCTGAAAAAAGGAATGGAACAGGTTCACTAGTTCCGAAACAAGGAATGGAACAGGTTCACTAGTTCTGAAACAAGGAATGGAACAGGTTCACTAGTTCTGAAATGAGGAATGGAACAGGTTCACTAGTTCTGATACAAGGAATGGAACAGGTTCACTAGTTCCGAAACAAGGAATGGAACAGGTTCACTAGTTCTGAAATGAGGAATGGAACAGGTTCACTAGTTCTGAAACAAGGAATGGAACAGGTTCACTAGTTCTGAAATGAGGAATGGAACAGGTTCACTAGTTCTGATACAAGGAATGGCACAGGTTCACTAGTTCTGAAACAAGGAATGGAACAGGTTCACTAGTTCTGAAAAAAGGAATGGAACAGGTTCACTAGTTCCGAAACAAGGAATGGAACAGGTTCACTAGTTCTGAAATGAGGAATGGAACAGGTTCACTAGTTCTGAAACAAGGAATGGAACAGGTTCACTAGTTCTGAAACAAGGAATGGAACAGGTTCACTAGTTCTGAAAAAAGGAATGGAACAGGTTCACTAGTTCTGAAAAAAGGAATGGAACAGGTTCACTAGTTCCGAAACAAGGAATGGAACAGGTTCACTAGTTCTGAAATGAGGAATGGAACAGGTTCACTAGTTCTGATACAAGGAATGGAACAGGTTCACTAGTTCTGAAACAAGGAATGGCACAGGTTCACTAGTTCTGAAACAAGGAATGGCACAGGTTCACTAGTTCTGAAAAAATGAATGGAACAGGTTCACTAGTTCTGAAACAAGGAATGGAACAGGTTCACTAGTTCTGAAACAAGGAATGGCACAGGTTCACTAGTTCTGAAAAAAGGAATGGAACAGGTTCACTAGTTCTGAAACAAGGAATGGAACAGGTTCACTAGTTCTGAAACAAGGAATGGCACAGGTTCACTAGTTCTGAAACAAGGAATGGAACAGGTTCACTAGTTCTGAAACAAGGAATGGAACAGGTTCACTAGTTCTGAAAAAAGGAATGGAACAGGTTCACTAGTTCCGAAACAAGGAATGGAACAGGTTCACTAGTTCTGAAATGAGGAATGGAACAGGTTCACTAGTTCTGATACAAGGAATGGAACAGGTTCACTAGTTCTGAAATGAGGAATGGAACAGGTTCACTAGTTCCGAAACAAGGAATGGAACAGGTTCACTAGTTCTGAAATGAGGAATGGAACAGGTTCACTAGTAGTTCTGAAACAAGGAATGGCACAGGTTCACTAGTTCTGAAACAAGGAATGGAACAGGTTCACTAGTTCTGAAATGAGGAATGGAACAGGTTCACTAGTTCTGATACAAGGAATGGAACAGGTTCACTAGTTCTGAAATGAGGAATGGAACAGGTTCACTAGTTCTGAAACAAGGAATGGAACAGGTTCACTAGTTCTGAAACAAGGAATGGAACAGGTTCACTAGTTCTGAAAAAAGGAATGGAACAGGTTCACTAGTTCCGAAACAAGGAATGGGACAGGTTCACTAGTTCTGAAATGAGGAATGGAACAGGTTCACTAGTAGTTCTGAAACAAGGAATGGCACAGGTTCACTAGTTCTGAAACAAGGAATGGAACAGGTTCACTAGTTCTGAAATGAGGAATGGAACAGGTTCACTAGTAGTTCTGAAACAAGGAATGGCACAGGTTCACTAGTTCTGAAACAAGGAATGGAACAGGTTCACTAGTTCTGATACAAGGAATGGAACAGGTTCACTAGTTCTGAAACAAGGAATGGCACAGGTTCACTAGTTCTGAAACAAGGAATGGAACAGGTTCACTAGTTCCGAAACAAGGAATGGAACAGGTTCACTAGTTCTGAAATGAGGAATGGAACAGGTTCACTAGTTCTGATACAAGGAATGGAACAGGTTCACTAGTTCTGAAACAAGGAATGGAACAGGTTCACTAGTTCTGAAACAAGGAATGGCACAGGTTCACTAGTTCTGAAACAAGGAATGGCACAGGTTCACTAGTTCTGAAACAAGGAATGGCACAGGTTCACTAGTTCTGAAACAAGGAATGGAACAGGTTCACTAGTTCTGAAACAAGGAATGGAACAGGTTCACTAGTTCCGAAACAAGGAATGGAACAGGTTCACTAGTTCTGAAACAAGGAATGGAACAGGTTCACTAGTTCTGAAACAAGGAATGGAACAGGTTCACTAGTTCCAAAACAAGGAATGGCACAGGTTCACTAGTTCTGAAACAAGGAATGGCACAGGTTCACTAGTTCTGAAACAAGGAATGGCACAGGTTCACTAGTTCTGAAACAAGGAATGGAACAGGTTCACTAGTTCTGAAAAAAGGAATGGAACAGGTTCACTAGTTCTGAAACAAGGAATGGCACAGGTTCACTAGTTCTGAAACAAGGAATGGAACAGGTTCACTAGTTCTGAAATGAGGAATGGAACAGGTTCACTAGTAGTTCTGAAACAAGGAATGGCACAGGTTCACTAGTTCTGAAACAAGGAATGGAACAGGTTCACTAGTTCTGATACAAGGAATGGAACAGGTTCACTAGTAGTTCTGAAACAAGGAATGGCACAGGTTCACTAGTTCTGAAACAAGGAATGGAACAGGTTCACTAGTTCCGAAACAAGGAATGGAACAGGTTCACTAGTTCTGAAATGAGGAATGGAACAGGTTCACTAGTTCTGATACAAGGAATGGAACAGGTTCACTAGTTCTGAAACAAGGAATGGAACAGGTTCACTAGTTCTGAAACAAGGAATGGCACAGGTTCACTAGTTCTGAAACAAGGAATGGCACAGGTTCACTAGTTCTGAAACAAGGAATGGCACAGGTTCACTAGTTCTGAAACAAGGAATGGAACAGGTTCACTAGTTCTGAAAAAAGGAATGGAACAGGTTCACTAGTTCCGAAACAAGGAATGGAACAGGTTCACTAGTTCTGAAACAAGGAATGGAACAGGTTCACTAGTTCTGAAACAAGGAATGGAACAGGTTCACTAGTTCCAAAACAAGGAATGGCACAGGTTCACTAGTTCTGAAACAAGGAATGGCACAGGTTCACTAGTTCTGAAACAAGGAATGGCACAGGTTCACTAGTTCTGAAACAAGGAATGGAACAGGTTCACTAGTTCTGAAAAAAGGAATGGAACAGGTTCACTAGTTCCGAAACAAGGAATGGAACAGGTTCACTAGTTCTGAAATGAGGAATGGAACAGGTTCACTAGTTCTGATACAAGGAATGGAACAGGTTCACTAGTTCTGAAACAAGGAATGGAACAGGTTCACTAGTTCTGAAATGAGGAATGGAACAGGTTCACTAGTAGTTCTGAAACAAGGAATGGCACAGGTTCACTAGTTCTGAAACAAGGAATGGAACAGGTTCACTAGTTCTGAAACAAGGAATGGAACAGGTTCACTAGTTCTGAAAAAAGGAATGGAACAGGTTCACTAGTTCCGAAACAAGGAATGGAACAGGTTCACTAGTTCTGAAATGAGGAATGGAACAGGTTCACTAGTTCTGAAACAAGGAATGGAACAGGTTCACTAGTTCTGAAACAAGGAATGGAACAGGTTCACTAGTTCTGAAACAAGGAATGGAACAGGTTCACTAGTTCCGAAACAAGGAATGGAACAGGTTCACTAGTTCCGAAACAAGGAATGGAACAGGTTCACTAGTTCCGAAACAAGGAATGGAACAGGTTCACTAGTTCCGAAACAAGGAATGGAACAGGTTCACTAGTTCTGAAACGAGGAATGGAACAGGTTCACTAGTTCTAAAACAAGGAATGGAACAGGCTTATTACAGATTTTGTAGGTTTTATAATATACAGTGTTTGGCTATTAAAATACTGAATCATTGTTCTAATTATTATTTTCAGCTAATATTCAGTTCACTGAAACAAGAAATCTTGATATTCACTTTTTTATTTACAGGTCTCGGAGATACGTAGCATTGTGGAAAAGTTGGTTATGCTTTAATGTGAAAAGTCATGTAAATAAAAGGGTGTGTTTGTGATCATGAAATGTGTATATAATGTGTATATTTGTAAGTATGTGTATATAAATATGTAAGCATTCATTATATACATATACATAGAGGTATACTTTAATTATATATTTGTATATAAAGGCATTGATTCTTCATTTAGACATGTTTTTTATTGACAAGATACTGTGTAAGCTATTTACAGTTTCATAATTGCAATTGCTTTTCATGAAAGAGGGAAATAGACAACCTTGAGAAGATTTATGGTTAGCAATTTAAATGTTAATATTTTGTCTTGTATTTTCTTCCCATTATCTGATATATTTGTTTTAGATCCACCAAATTTCAGGATTTTTTTTAACCAAAAAGATGTTTCATTTGTTTGAAATAAATACAAGTGTTTGACGTAAATCTTCACAGGCCTACCAATGTACCTAAATTCTCTTTAATAAAAGAAGAAAAAGACAATTTGAAGAATTGGTCAAACAATGGGATTTTCCATGAAATGTGTTACTCAAATACACTTGAGTATTTTAATATTTTTCTCGTGAACATTGCTCACATACATTTAAGTTTTTTATATCTTGAGTAAATGAACACTATACTCATACTTGCTGATAGTTTTTTTATATTGACAGTTCCACATAGCCCTTAATTTTTTTGTTATTGAATGGTCTTTAATATTCATGATAAGTTGAACAAAGTAGCAAAGACTAAGAATCGATATATGCGATCGAATCAGATTTTGAAGTTGCATCACATTTATCAACTTTTTATTTGCTACAAAAACCATTGTTGCTTAGTAATTTTGTTTCCTTTTTTTTTTTTCTTTGATCCACATTGCCCATTGGATGGGTAAATGCTTCACATGGATGTACACAGTAACGCAGTACCAGTAGTAAGGAATTTTTTTATAAGCCTTCAACAAAATTATACCTTTTGACATTTGTACTAAATACTTTACATGTAATGTTCCAAGGTTGCTATAATGAAGAGAGAAATTTAAGGTATTTTTTGCTCTACTAAAATATACATAAATAGATGAACTTATGATGGTTGAAAATATAATTATTTAAAGTTTTGAAATAACTGAAATACCTGAGAACTACCAGAATGCAACTTTTATTACCTTTATGGTTACTTGAAACTTAAATTTGGCTATTTATATTTATACTTAGCCTGTGGAGCATTTTTCTTATATTATTTATACTTCTACCAGAATGTCTTTTAACATTGGTTTTTCTTCAATTAACTTTTACAAGACAGTTCAAATAATATTCAAAGCTTCTCATTTACTTTCATCCTTTTAGCTTTCATATTTAAAGCAATTTGTATTATTGTATAATAATGTAAATTTTATTTGCTGTATTAAAGCCCTGGTTTGGTTTTAAAACACGTTACAGTTTTGAAATACCATATTTGCACTTAGTTATGATTATAATCATGGTTGTAAATATCTTATAGCTTAATTATTTTGTTATACCATTGCATGTGTGCAATGTATTGTACAAATATATTAAATATATATTTACTTCTTGTGAGCTGCATCTCAAAGTTCTTTAGAGGGTTTGTAAATTTTTTTATGCTATTGCAAGAGGTTTATGTACAGCAATATTTAATTTGTACACATTTTTAGAGTTACATTGTTGAGCTCTGTGAAGGGTTTTCATTGCAATCATGCACTTGGTTCTTGATCTTGTTCAAAATTATTTCAAATTTTGTGTTTTACTTGTTTCTTTGGTCACCCTTGTAAACTTTTGTGAAAAGTTAAAACATTGCTCTCTAAGACATTCAGTTAACAGCTAAGTGAATCTAAACGTAAACAATAATTTTCCCCCATGCTTAGTGGCATTATAGATGTTGTCTAACCATAGACAACTTATAAGTACCTTTTTATTTTAATGCAAATTGGTAATCCAGTCACATCTACTTTATTTTCTTTGTTATTCTCTGAGTCCTTGTTGATGGCTTTAAAGTAAGAAGTGCAATATACCCTCTTGAATTCCAGTTTTGCACATAACATTTTTGTATGATGAACATTTTTATTTTCGGTGATTTTGGTGGAGGATGAATTTCTGTTCCTTTATTTATCAATGACATTATGTCTGAAATATCACGTGACTCTTACACACACAGTATCAAATACTGTGTTTTACTTCAGTATAACGAGTTTTTTGTTGTTAAAAGTGTTGTTACTTATTTTTTCCTCTTGCCGCATTCCTGTCAGTGTTTTTTTTTTTTATTTATTTTCACTGAGACAATGTGCACCTCATTTTTATTGTAAATAATGTGATAATAGCCGAAAATTGTACAGTTCTTATATAAATATATTTGCATTTCCCAGGAAAGCATAACTGAAAAAGTATATGCACTAATATGCAGAGAATTTAGAGTATTTTATTATTTATTTATGAAAAATTAGCATAAATGTTTATTTCCTGCTTTGGCCGGTTTCATTTTTGATTCTTTGTGCCCAGCTGTATATTAAAACCTGAGATTTTATCATAACAGTTTTATTTCCCTGGATAATGATCTTACAATGCTAAGTATAATTTTTTCTGTTTGTGAATTTTTGATGCAAAATTTAAATTTCAAGATCAGGCTCAAGATGTTGTGCCTATCGAATCCAATGTATCATTATTTTTGGTTTGGGAGTAAAGCTTCTGTAAAAGAAAGTTAAACTCATGCTTTTACCAAAGGGGAGTTGTGGTACGGAATGAAATACCTGGCACAAGATTGGGTATTCTTTCACAGATCAGATCTAATAAGATTGATGCTCTACAGTGCAGCATACTAGCATCAATGTCAGATCCATTGTGCAACAGTAAGAAAGCTTCATGCCCTGAGTAAGAGAAAGGAAAGAAGAAAAGCTAGTCATTCTACCCTTCCTCCATTCTTGCATTGAACACATTACCATATACAAGATGGGTCCTGTCCCATAATGGAGCTAGGAAGGGTACATAACTACAGAACTGCCACCAATAGGCCAAAACCAAGTGTTGTCTAACTTGTGGGCATACGCCTCATAGGTTGAAGCATTGACTAAAAAGTCTCGAAGTTAGAAACAGAATGGGTTGCGACACCTCATTCTTGGTTCTGCGAGTGATAAGGATACACTGACACTGCCAGATCCTTCCTACAACCAGAGAAGTATAGCGCCTAGACAGGGTGTAAAAGAACCATCAGATCAATGCCCATTTGGAAGCAAACGGTGTTATCCTAGGGCCTAGCATAGTCAACATCAGTTGATCAGCTGGCAAACCGGCTGAGCACAGGGAGTAAATGTCCAGGAGATCCCATGGTTGTTGCAAGAACCTCAAACATTGCCCATGTATCTCTGAGATGCATGAACAAAAACTTATTTCCTTTTAGCTATGTAACTAACAGAACAGTTCCTGTTGACTCATTCAGGGCAAGAAGCCTCTCTGCTATGCAATGATATAAGGACCACAGCTTACATCTTGCCCCTAGCAACTTAGCCTGTCAGCTAGTACATTCCTCTTATCAGAAATGTACTTGCTAGGCCCACGTTGTGCATCTGCTTTGCCGACTTACAAAAAGTGAGATGGAAGGAGACCATGCTTACTGACGTGAGCTATTAAGTCGATGGTGTTACAACACTATAGAATGCCTCCTAAAATGTTATTGTAAAGCTTGCAGTTAGACCACTGCTTGGATTTCCAGGACATATAGGTAAGTTCATTAACCACACAGATCCCAGATCGATCAACTCAAACTGACTAAATACGAAGATCTGGCCTGGTATCTCTAGAGAAGCCTTGACCTCGACCTTTTCTCTCTCTACGAAAACTATCGCTCGAACCAAAGGATGGAACCTACAAAGTAATTGGGGAATGAAGCTGGACCATGTTGGTAGTCCTCAGAGAGAGAAGGATCTCTATTATCAATCAAGTTAGTGACAAGGGGTACCTTGTCTCTTCCTTCTGATGCTGGAGGTGGAAAGGGACTGTTGACCTCACCCAAGCATAGGGCTGAACCCCCTCAACCACAAACCCATGGCTGTCAACTGCACACAATCAAGTAATAATGACCAAGGAGCAATATTTTTAACGGGAACCACAGTAAACTTCAGTGAAGGAGCAGCAGTTCATTGTCTTTCAGTGCAATTAAGGGGAGAGAACCCTTCAATTACACTGAAGAGGAAGAGGAAAAGGAGGTACAGTAGAAGTATATAAACCAAGTGCAGCTGGGGTTAAAAGCATATTTTAAAGCCAATGAGAGAGACAATGTACCAACCACCTACAGGGATTCTGTATTTTCAGAACATAGGCTACTTTTCAAGTAAGTGCTATTTTAACTTAGGCTACACTTGAACTATTTAAAATCTTATACACAAAAATGTATGACAAAAACAGATGTCTAACCTCTAACGACATTTCATACATCCAGTACAAGCGCTCCAATAGGAATTTCCTTGAACTACTAAAACTACCTTTTATTTACCTTTTAAATTTAAGGCAGTTGTTATTCACAACATTCATGTTCTATTGTTCCATCACATTGAGTAAGATGTGAGGAGTGAGTTACCCTATAAAGAAAAGTTGGACAGCAAGATGTAAAGTACAATATGGGGAGTGATTACCCAAAATATACTGAAAAAATTTTCTCGAGCCATTAATACCTTGAATACATTTAGAAAGTACAGTACCAATTTTAATATAAGTGGTTGTTAAAACTGAATAACAAAATATAACATTATTGATTAAATTTCAAAAGAGTGGCTTACCTGGCATTTAGTCCAATATACAGTACATGGGGATAAATACAGCAGTCAAAGTCCAGTACAGTCGCAACTATTTCTCATTGATCGTGTTAATCGCGATTGACAATTTCTGGCAATTTCCTGACAAATACAGTTCAGTATCATTAATAATTTCATATAAATCCTCTCGACATTGATGCTCAAAGTTTGAGAGCAATTTGGTTGATTTAACAAACAAAATCTTTGTAAATAGGTACCTACCACATTCTTAAGCATATAAACCTGGACAGCCATCAAGTAGGGTTAATGTGGCTGTTGCTTGTACAGCCTATGAATCCTCTTCTGCCTGTTTACCTTATCCATGACTTCTATTAGAGGAGGGGTTCATTCCACCTTTGATTTTAAACACCCTAGTTGGAAAAGCAAGATGCTATAAGCCCAGGGGCCCCAACAGGGAAAATAGCCCAGTGAGGAAATGAAACAACGAAAAATAAAATATTCTAAGAACAGTAACGCTAAAATTAATATTTTCTATAATTATATCTTCAACAAAACATGCAGAAGAGGAATGAGAATAGTGTGCCCCTGTGTACCTTCAAGCAAGAGAACTCTAACCCAAGACAGTGAAAGGCCATGGTATAGAGGTTATGGCACTACCCAAGACTAAAGAACAATGGTTTGATTTTGAAGTATCCTTGTCCTAAAAGAGCTGCTTACCATAGCCAAAGAGTCTCTTCTACCCTTACCAAGAGGAAAGTACCCCCTTAACAATTACAGTACAGTAGTTAACCCCTTGGGTGAAGAAGAATTGTTTGGTAATCTTAATGTTGTCAGGTGTATGAGGACAGAGGAAAATATGGAAAGAATAGGCCATACTATTCAGTGTATGTGTAGGCATAGGGGAAATGAACCGTAACCAGAGAGAAGGATCCAATGTAGTACTGTCTGCCCAGTCAAAGAACCCCATAACTCTCTAGTGGTATTAATTGGGGGAAAGCACCAGCAAAAATTATTGGGGCACATGCAGCACCAAGCATCTTGTCTTTATACTGCAACTGTGGGGTGGTGTTGCCTCTGGCCACTGAATGACGTCCGAAGGCATGGCCTTCTGGCCAAAAATTCATACCAATACAAGTGTACGTAGACAAGCTTTAATGAACACGAGAGCATTACAAAAATACTTTAAAATCAACCCAATATTAAATGTATTGTTGGGATAATTAGACAATTCCAAAAATCTTAATCCCCACATAGCTAGTAATAGTAATAATAATAAAGGCCCACTTT
The DNA here is from genome assembly GCF_036898095.1 of Palaemon carinicauda. Lineage (NCBI taxonomy): Eukaryota > Metazoa > Arthropoda > Malacostraca > Decapoda > Palaemonidae > Palaemon > Palaemon carinicauda. The sequence continues at coordinate 187,744,810 of NC_090728.1, read as the reverse complement.
CAAGATAGTTCTTCCCATTGGGTATCTATATAAAGTTCTTCCCCTTAGGTATCTATGAAAAGTTCTTCTCCTTAGGTATCTATATAAAGTTCTTACCCTTAGGTCTCTATGTAAAGTTCTTCCCCTTAGGTCTCTATGTAAAGTTCTTCCCCTTAGGTATCTATGTAAAGTTCTTCCCTTTAGGTATACATAAAAAGTTCTTCCCTTTAGGTATCTATATAATAAATGACATAGCTTGCATTCATATGAAAAAAAGACAAATTTAGCTTAAACAACTACATTACTTCGTGTACCATGATGAAAAAAAAACTACAATTTACAATAAGCATTTAGCTCCCACCCATAACAAGTACCAGCTGAACTCGGTTGAGTCCCTTGTTAGGCTGGAGGAACGTAGAGAGTAGAGGTCCCCTTTTTTGTTTGTTTCTTTTGTTGATGTCGGCTACCCCCCAAAATTGGGGGAGGTGCCTTGGTATATGTATGTATGTATGTATGTAAAATCTAGATAGAAGAAAATAAAACTCATGGTGAATTGAAGACAGTTGTCTACTTAATTGGACGGCAAACTCGCTTCGAATATTACTACAATCTTCACAATATATACTGAGTGGAGAAGTAAGTTAGTTATGTTTACTTTCAACAATCACTCCTCAGCATACTGAACAAAGATTGTACAATGGAATCGGTGTTAAATAAAAAGGGGCTATTACAATATTAAGTATTGGAAGGTATTGGAACCCCTCATGTACAGCATTGTGCTTAAAAAGGGGCTAGAACCATATTTATATAAGAATTTTCAGAAGCAAAGTATCACTACTCTACTACAAATAGAAACAATACAGAAGACAAAAATATTTAATCTTGTGCAAACATTTATTCTAAAAGATAAAAAAACAAAAGATACATAATCTTGATATTATTGTCTTTGTTTTTTACATTGCTCTATTTTTAAAGCTTTTTCCTTTTTTGGTATTCACTCTATATTGCATTATATCACTAAGGATTACAAAATCAAATAATCACTAAGGATTAAAAAATTAAATGCACAGAATAAAATGTTTGAACAAGTGAGATTTTGTACGTCAGAATATTCAAGGTATTTATTTTCCTATATTTTCCTATTTGACTTTTCTACTAAACTTTATTTTCCTGTATTTTTCTATTTGACTTTTCTACTAGACTTTATTTTCCTGTATTTTTCTATTTGACTTTTCTACTAAACTTTATTTTCCTGTATTTTTCTATTTGACTTTTCTACTAAACTTTATTTTCCTGTATTTTTCTATTTGACTTTTCTACTAAACTTTATTTTCCTGTATTTTTCTATTTGACTTTTCTACTAAACTTTATTTTCCTGTATTTTTCTATTTGACTTTTCTACTAAACTTTATTTTCCTGTATTTTTCTATATGACTTTTCTACTAAACTTTATTTTCCTGTATTTTTCTATTTGACTTTTCTACTAAACTTTATCTTCCTGTATTTTTCTATTTGACTTTTCTACTAAACTTTATTTTCCTGTATTTTTCTATTTGACTTTTCTACTAAACTTTATTTTCCTGTATTTTTCTACTAAACTTTATTTTCCTGTATTTTTCTATTTGACTTTTCTACTAAACTTTATTTTCCTGTATTTTTCTATTTGACTTTTCTACTAAACTTTATTTTCCTGTATTTTTCTACTAAACTTTATTTTCCTGTATTTTTCTACTAAACTTTATTTTCCTGTATTTTTCTATTTGACTTCCTACTAAACCAACTATAATTTATCCTTTACTTATTACAATAAAAACTCAACAGGTCCTTAATTTGATTTGTTAGATAATCCAGCGAATCAATTTCCGGTGGTGCTGGTGGTTTTCGCTCTTTCGTCCCAGCAAATTTTCCTGACACAACCTTTTCCAATACATCTCTCAGGTCTTCATGGCAAAACTCACGAGAAACCTAGAGCAAAATAATCACAATATTAGTAAAAGTGTCAACATAATCTATAGTTACATCATCAAGACAGTTTTCCAATACCTCTTTTGAAATCAAGATAAGTACAGTTACAAAAATTTACTATTAAGTTTCCTTACCAAATGAAGAGCATGGGGAAAGCTTCCTTGTTCTCTCTCGATGGAAAGATGTTGATTAAAGTTGTTGTGCGGCTGTAAATAATGTGGGCAGGCCTCAACTTGACAAGCATTCCTCAGAAGTTTCAAGTTTTCATTGTATCTGGGGAGTTATGCAGAGGATTTAAATAGGTTAACGAGAAGTGAAGTTATTGTGGAATCAAGATCACTAGCAAAGTACAATACAGCATGTTTTATTTTTTTATTTTTTATGACATAAAAGATGATATCAGTTAAGTTTATAAGCTCTTCCCATTCCATGTAGTTGCCTCAATGATTGATTTTCATTTTACTAGTATCCTCGTGTTACTTTTAATAACAAATTTAATAATAACTATCAAATAAAAATAATTTTAACGGGGATAAATTCAATACATCTACTTTTTATGAAGAGACTACAACATGGTACAAAAAAATTGTCCAAGTTTATCAACATTAATTAATGCTGAGTTTAACTAATCCTTAACCCAAATATTCTCGCAAATACAAAAGGACTTTCTATACATAATAAATATATAAAAACATAGCACTTAACTAAAGCTCTTTGATAGGATAAGAAAATGCATTCACCAATGAACTACAACTTTCAATGCTGTTAACTTCCAAGTAGCAAACTAAAAAAAATCTGTGAAAAGCAGCATCAAAAGTTGAACTAAATATTATACAGTAATGGAGTTCAGTTCATGCACTGTAAGTACCCTAATGCTAAGAAGTATAACTTAATCTTCTAAAAGATACACACCTGTATACTTTATCAAATGTATCGGCAGTGACCTGGATTCCTCTTGCTTGGGCAGCCTGCACAATCTCCTGCTTTGTTAGAGGCATTACTAATGGCCTGTGGACATTCAGATAAGCCTCACGCCAGTTTTTGATAGCCAATTCCTTTGCCTGAAATTGTAATGACTTTAGATATGTAAAAATAATCTACAATATACATTTATGACGATTTTCATAGATAGAATCTTCAGAGACATGCAACAAAACTATAATAATTTACCTCTTTAAAGATTTCTCTTCTCAAAAGACAGCCATTTTCTTGAACGATTTTACTTTTGATGTACTTCAAAGCTACGTCCAATTCCGGCATCTCTCTCTCGAGTCGCTCTCTTGAATTACGAAACTGGAGTGCTTCACTGACATACACTTGAACCTGCAAAACAAGGTAATGACGTGCTTAAGCAAAGGGATTAAAATAATAAAATAAATGTTGCTACAACACACTCTGCAAAAAAACAGTTTAAATTAACTATTTCAGACATTATCTGCACTTTTCTTAACCTCACATTTACAATGGTTGCAATTCAAAACCATCTTGATGGAACCCACTTTTCCATTAAACATTAAGTACTATAGGTCTAAAAATTAGAACATCTGCAAATCAATGGTAACTGTCAAGTGAACACACAGTATTATAACTTCAATGAGTTGTTGACCTGAGATTCTTTACTTGTAATACATGTCAATATGTCAATTATTATGGATATTCCTTGGTTTCACATACAATTGAAGTTCAATTATAATTATTATTATTACTAGCGAAGCTACAATCCCAGTTAGAAAACAAGAATGCTATAAGCATCTATAAACAGTGCAATACTTCGTCATTTTTCCTTTATACTCCTAATTTTCCATCAGACTTCTAGAAAGTCGACATCAAATGTTTTGGAAATACAGTATGTTAGGAATACATTACGTCATACAACAGATTTACAATTCTCAATGTTCTTTAATATTCTCAATGTTTTTTAATAAGTCAGTCAAATAATTTTATTTATCTATACATGCATTCTTTCGGATGTGGTTCCACTTCCTTCCTAATTTTTTATATTTAGATTGATGTGTGAGTTAAATACACACTACCTTTCCAGCGCCCGATAAAACTGTAATCATAACAGCTGATGTTCTCAATACTTCAAATAGTAATATAAATGTCTCCCACATTACATGTATGTTATCTAATTCTCAATAATCTCCAGGTAACATATACACAATTTATGGCCCTAATTTCTAGCTAAAAAAAATGAAAGCAACATAACTAAAATCAGCATAGATAATTTTTTAATGAGAAGACTGCCACTAAAAATTACATCAAAGCTTATGATAAAGTTAATGGCTTGTGATAAAAAGTGCTATGCTGCTTGGGATTAGGGGGGGGGGGTCCAGTAGTGGTCACCAGCTCCTGGGCCAAATAAGAGATGTGTGTTTATTGGTGACTTTGGATGTTTCAGGAGGCTCTCCAAGTCACAAAGAAATTTGCAGGAATCTCACCTCATTAGAGTACTATACTGTACTATCAAACAACGATGCTTTCAAATTCCTATTTAGGGTGCCGGAGGTTACAAGAATAGCTTCGTTTATGCCTCCATATTGCCTCTACCAAACTATACTTATAGGTATGGATAAAACAAGAAACGATTAATAAACACCTGACTAATCTCAACCTGTTTGAAGGAGATGAGCCTTAATTTATTTCGTCCAAAAGTGAGCTAAGGTTACTCGATAAGGTTTCGGATTCAAGGGGCATACCATGCGAAAGTCTATTAAGGCCCGTTTCACACGAACGGTCTGAAAACGTGCGATTGCGACCGTGTGGTTTAGAAATCAATGTACTGTACTGTAGTTCAATGAGGCACTGCACACACTGCAGAAAATATCCGTGGTGCAGAATATCTGGACGTTAATGACCGCATTCACAGAATACTTAAGAAATTTATGGTGCCCTTCAGACCAGAGGTTTTCCCCCATGCAGTAGCAGTGGTTCAGCTGTTGCAGAGGGTATGCGCTCCTCTTCTGCTGCTATCTTTTAATGATTAATATCGCTGCTATTTTTCAGTGATTAATACGAATTGTCTTAATATTATTATTATTATTATTATTATTATTATTACTACTATTATTATTATCATTACCATACACTGCACGAGCTGAGATACACTAAACGAAATATGATGAAAAAACATTGAAATTACAGTATATTAACTTATAAACTGTGCTTTGCTATGGCAGTTAACATCAAGCCGACTCTAATTTACTTCTACCTCATAAGATGAAGTTCTATTTGGTACTTCATTAGTAAACTACTCAAGCTTTATTTGCACCATTTAAAAAGGAGCAGATATGATTACACCTCAAGGAGCTACTGTATACTTACCACCCGATGATAACAGACAACGTTAATACCATAACGAAGGTATCCTAGTTTCAAGCCCATGTAAATCTAATATTCTGAAAGCAGTAAAGGGTTCATTCATAATACTGAGTACAAGATATCTCAGTGGCTAATCAGAATTAACGTTTTCATCCATAACAATCAGTAAGCTATTTTTTATAAAGCCTAATTTAACCTGTACAGGCACCCAAAGTCTCTCTGTCATTGTCATTAGTATAGATAATACTAACAACGTGATCCCGTGCTAATCTACGAAATAAGTTGTCAGAAAGTCGAGTTCTCTCATGCAAGACTAGTCTTACCTTTGTATCCCAATTTTGGAAAATGGACAAAATCTAAGGCTTTACCCATTCTAATTATTATTATTATTATTATTATTATTATTATTATTATTATTATTATTACTTGCAAAGGTATAACCCTTGTTGGAAAAACAGGATGCTATAAGCCCAGGGGCCCCAACAGGGAAAATAGCCCAGTGAGGAAAGGAAACAAGGAAAAATAAAATACTTTAAGAACTGTAAGATTTAAATAAATATTTCCTATATAAACTATGAAAACTTTAACATAAAAGGAAGAGAAAAGAGATAGAATAGTGTGCCCGAGTGTACCCTCAAGCAAGAGAACTCTAACCCAAGACAGTGGAAGACCATGGTAGAGAGGCTATGGCTCTACCCAAGACTAAAGAACCATGGTTTGATTTTGGAGTGTCCTTCTAGAAGAGCTACTTATCATAGCTAAAGAGTCTTCTACCCTTAACAAGAGGAAAGTAGCCACTGGACAATTACAGTGCAGTAGTTAACCCCTTGGGTGAAGAAAAATTGTTTGGTAATCTCAGTGTTGTCAGGTGTATGAGGACAGAGGAGAATCTGTAAAGAATAGGCCAGACTATTCGGTGTATGTGTAGGCAAAGGAAAAGTGAACCGTAACTAGAGAGAAGGATCCAGTGTAGTACTGTCTGGCCAGTCAAAGGAGCCAATAAATCTCTAGCGGTAGTATCTCAATGGGTGGCTGGTGCCCTGGCCATCCTACTACCAAGAAATTGGAGTGTATTGAGAAATAACCTCCAGTGGCTAACTCTCAATTGTTACTAAGACTTCTCATTTCCATTATAGAGGAAGAAATTGATTCACATTAGCTATTCAAATATCTTCTACTCAATATCATGAATAAACCCTTTACAGCTCTCCGGCTATAATATAAGATTTATATACATACCAAATCCTGACTACAGCATTCTTCAATTGTGTCCTCAGGAATATCTATTTCCCGAGCCCAAGCCTTCAGAGATGACCACTGGATATCTCCACAGTTGCTAGGATTCTTTAGACTTTGGACCTGCAAAGAAAGCGAGGAATTTCCCCATACTATAAAATAACTATAATTTCTTATCTAAATAAGAGGGTACCATACTGCCTACAGTTCATCCTTAGAAGAAGGCTGTATATTATGTCGAAGGTTCTTCACGGCATCGCTTTAGCGGCCATTAGCAAGATGGCTTTCGGTCTTTACTGTATAGATTATATTTTTCATTTATCTCATTAAATCCACAATGAAAAAATATTCATCAAACACATAAATAAAGCAAGCAAACACCCTATGTCTCACCTTGTTCATATCGACGCTGACTGACACATGATTCATGAGATTGTTGGTTATTTCAGAAACTTCCTTGTAAACAAATTTCTTGACACATGGGATAAGGTCATCTAGAGTGAAGAATCTTTCCAAAGAATTCCCTTGGGTCTCCTGGAATTTTTCTGCTATTGTCTAAAAGTAGAGAAATTCAATATCAAAAGGAATAAGATACACCGTAATGGAAAAAAAGATACTAAGAATCAATCCTTCAAGCAGCAAACTAAATCTTTTAATGAACTGATAAAACCCTCAGTAGTTCAAGGAAGAAAAAATAATTACAGAAGAGGGCAAATGTTCATTATTATTATCATTACTAGCTAAGATACTGTACAACCCTAAATGGAAAGGAAGATGCTACAAGCCAAAGAAATCCAACTGGGAAAATAGCCCCATTGCAATATGGAAATAAGGAAATTAATAAAACATGAAAATGAGTATGAAATATAAATTATTCTAAAATCAGTAACAATATAAGCAATAGATCAGTCAAACTATGAAGAGAACCCTATGTCAATCTGTTCAACATGAACACATTTACTGCAAATAAGAACTTCATTAATTTAATCTATCTTGCAGTTTTATTATCGAGTTACAATTTACTTAATTTGACATACAAAGTATACCATATTTTTAAATGTAAATTCTTGGAAAGAAATTACTTCACATCTAACCCCAGCAAGAAAAACTGACATATCATCTATAAGAACGCTAACAATCTATCCAATGAATTGGAAAAATACTTAATACAGTACTGTATTATATAACTTTATGTTATTCTTTTCACTGTTGAGGGCAACTTCTAAAATCTTTCTGGAAAAACTATAAAAACCCCTAAGACCAGATTGCATATATTTCTCATTAAAAAATTTCACATTTTCAATATGCCATTCCACCTAGTTGAATGATTGAATCTTACCTTGCTATGCTTTTGCAATAATGCTGACTTCTTTTCCTTATCAGAGAGTTGTGGGCAGAAGAAATCTGTAAAGGGTGTAGCTTCCTTCACATCCATTTTGTAATTTGAAAGACATCGACCAATGAATTCCAGAAGTAGAAGTTTGTATATATTGAAAAGTTGTTGCTGAGTAAACATATCTTTGCTCAGGTACGACAAGAAAGCTGGTTTTACCAGCGATTCGCATTTCAATGATTTACTATTAAACAGCTCGGTACTTTCTGTCATGAGAGCCTGCTTTGGTTGACTGACCAAAACACTCACGTACTGCTTCATCGAAGGTCTGTCCATGTACAACTTTGCCGTGGCTACAATGTTCCCAAGTCTGTCGCGTGCAAATTCTGGACGGTTACTTGTGGGAAAATCTTTCACAGTTTTAACCCATGCACATCCCAAAGCAGCTATGTGAGCGTTGTAATCGACAATATGTGGGTTTTTCAATATGCAAAAGGTTGACATCATAGCATAAATATTAGAAAAGACGATGGGTTTCAGTACCTTTGCTGCTTCTGCTGGCAAGACGGGAATAACAACATTAAACTTGGTCTTCTCATTGTCTTGCTGGAGGGTAACTTCTTTGTTTTCTTTCCCTAAACTTCCATCATTCGCTGCTGCTGATTCTTCTAATACTAAATGACTCAAAAGGGCAAAGGGAGTAACCAGAACATGCTGGATGACCATTGTCCATGGATTGAATTGAGAGTAATCATGAACAGGAGCATAAACTGGAATGCCTGTCATGGTAAAACTCTTTAAAAAATCAAATTTACTCTCTTCCATAACTAGATGAAAGTTTGGGTCTTGAAGATCACCCAAAGTGGAGGTTATTGTGATGCAACAGGAATCTTCCGGCAGGGGACAAGGCAATTTCATAATATCTTCCTTTGTTTTTTCATAGATCTCTCTGAATGACTTCATATCTTCTATGTAATCATCTTGACTATGGCCTTTAAGCTTAAGATTCCTCAAGTCATGTTTTCTGTTTGTCACTGTACTCTTCAAGATCAATTCTGCAAGTTCCAATTCATTTTTATATTTTTTCTCCATGTTGATCAGAGACTTGCTTTGATTCATAAGAGTCTTGAAGTCTAGTTCTGTTGCCTTAATAACCTTCCTAGCCAATCGTGATTTTACATCCATCCCATCTGTTATATCTCTTTTCAACAAATTCCACAAATATGTGAAACACGATTCCATCAAATCAAAGGTTTCCATGGGGACATGGACTTTCTTGCTGTGCTGTTGGATCATAAGAGAATTCCATTGACGAAAAACATCATCTAGTAGCAAGCGAACATTTGCTGGCTTTGCCTTAAGAGCCAGTAATACTGAAGGGCTATCATTAACAGTCAAGGAAATAGGTGGTAATTCTTCAGGGGGTGACTCAAAATAAAACCATTCACCTAAACGAATGGTTGAAGTCTTCTCGATCCCAGGGAGTGTAGAACCCTCTAAGTCTATTTTTAGTCTCACCAATGAAGATTCTAGGTCTGACCCAATTGCTGCTATCTGCTCAACAATATCTTCGTCCAATTTGCCCCAGAAGAGGTACGGTATGTTAGCATTTCCGTTGTGCATTCGAGATCGTATATCAATGCTTTGCTGGACAGGGAAGTAACAGCCAACACCCAAGATGTATACACTCACTGTCTTTCCTGGAGGACACTTCATTTGTTCAATTTCAGTTTCTGGATAAGGTTCCCCATGGTCATGGGCACCATCAGCAATGATGAATACTC